>NW_026114770.1:91790-166667 GCF_025201925.1 Gopherus flavomarginatus | reverse complement strand
CCGGAACCCCTGAGCGCCTGAACCATAGCCCCAAGGGCCCAACCCCTGAGCGCCTGAACCATAGCTCAAGGGGCCTAACACCTGGGGGCCCCAACCCCAGCTCCAGGGGCCCAACCCCTGGGGGCCCCAATACCAGCTCCAGGGGCCCAACTCCTGAACGCCCGAACCATAGCTCCAGGGGCCTAACCCCCGTTGCCCCAACCCCAGCTCCAGAGGCCCAACCCCTGGGGGCCCCAACACCAGCTGCAGGGTTCCAACCCCTGAGCGCCCAAATCATAGCTCCAGGGGCCTAACCCCTGGGGGCTCCAACACCAGCTCCAGGGGCCCAACGCCTGAGCGCTCGAACAATACCTAAAGGGGCCTAATTCCTGGGGGCCCCAAAAGCAGCTCCAAGAGCATAAGCCCTGAGCGCCCGAACGATACCTCCAGGAGCCTAACCTCTGGGGGCCCCAACACGAGCTCCAGGAGCCCAACCCCTGAGCGCCCGAACCATAACTCCAGGGGCCTAACCCCTGGGGGCCCCCACCCCAGCTCCAGGGGCCCAACCCATGGGGCCCTAGACCCAAGCTCCAGGGGCCCAACCCCTGAGCGCCCGTACCACAGCTCCACGGGCCTAACCTCTGCGGGCCCAAACCCCAGCTCCAGCGGCCCAACCCCTGGGGGCCCCAACACCAGCTCCAGGGGCCCAACCCCTGAGCGCCCGAACCATAGCTCCAGGGGCCTAACCCCTGGGGCCCCAACAACAACTCCAGGAGCACAACCCCTGGGGGCCCCAACACCAGCTCCAGGGGCCCAACCCCTCAGCGCCCAAACAATAGCTCAAGGGGCCTAGTCCCTGGGGCCCCAACACCAGCTCCAGGGGCCCAACCACTGGGGGCCCCAACACCAGCTCCAGGGTCCCAACCCCTGAGCGCTCGAACCATAGCTCCTGGGGCCTAATCCCTGGGGGCCCAACACCAGCTCCAAGGACCCAACCCCTGAGCTCCCGAACAATACCTCCAGGGGCCTAACCCCTGGGGGCCCCAGCACCAGCTCCTCGGTGCCTACCCCTGAGTGCCCGAACCATAGCTCCAGGGGCCTAACCACTGGGGGCCCCCACCTCAGCTCCAAGGGCCCAACCCCTGAGCGCCCAAACCATAGCGCAAGGTGCCTAACCCCTGGGGCCCCAACACCAGCTCCAGTGGCCCAACCCCAGAGCGCCAGAACCATAGCTGAAGGGGCCTAAACCCTGGGGGCCCCCACCCCAGCTCCAGGGGCCCAACCCCTGGGGCCCTCGACTCCAGCTCCAGAGGCCCTACCCCTGAGTCCCCGAACCATAGCTCCAGGGGCCTAACCCCTGGGGCCCCAACACCAGCTCCAGGGGCCCAACCCCTGGGGGCCACAATACCAGCTCCAGGGGCCCAACCCCTGAGCGCCCGAACCATAGCTACAGGGTCCTTACCCCTGGAGCCCCAACACCAGCTCCAGGGGTCCAACCCCTGAGCGCCCGAGGCATAGCTCGAGGAGCCTAACCCCTCGGGGCCCCAACACCAGCTATAGGGGCCCAACCCCTGAGCGACCGAACAATACCTCCAGGAGCCTAACCCCTGTGGGCCCCAACACTAGCTCCAGGGGTCCAACCCATGAGCGCCCAAACCATAGCTCCAGGGGCCTAACCCATGGGGCCCCAAGACCAGCTCCAGGGGCCCAGCCCCTGGGTGCCCCAACACCAGTCCAGGGGCCCAACCCCTGAGCGCCCGAAGCATCGCTCGAGGGGCCTAAAACCTCGGGGCCCAAACACCAGGTCCAGGGGCCAAACCCTTGAGCGCCCGAACAATACCTCCAGGGGTCTAAACCCTGTGGGCCCCAACACCAGCTCCAGGGGTCCAACCCCTGAGCGCCCGAACCATAGCTGCAGGGGCCTAACCGCTGGGGGACGCCACCCCAGCTCCAACGGCCCAACCCCTGAGCGCCGGAACCATAGCTCCAGGGGCCTAACCCCTGGCGGCCCCAACCCCAGCCCCAGGAGCCCAACCCCTGGGGGCCCCAACACCAGCTCCAGGGGCCCAACCCCTGATCGCCCGAACCATAGCTCCAGGGGCATAACCCTTGGGGCCCCAACACCAGCTCCAGGGGCCCAACCCCTGGGGGCCCCAACAAAGGCTCCAGGGGCCCAACCTCGCAGCGCCCGAACCATAGCTCCAGGTGTCTAACCCCCGGGGGCTCCAACCCCAGCTCCAGGGGCCCAACCCCTGGGGGCCCCAACACCAGCTCCAAGGGCCCAACCCTTGAGCGCCCGAACCATAGCTCCAGGGGCCTAACCCCCGGGGGCCACAACCCCAGCTCCAGGGGCCCAACCCTTGGGGCCCTCGACCCCAGCTCCAGGGGCCCAACCCCTGAGCGCCCGAATTATAGCTCCAGGGGCCTAACCCCTGAGCTCCCGAACCATAGCTCCAGGGGTATAACCCCTGGGGGCTCCAGCCCCAGCTCCAGGGATCCAACCCCTGAGTGCCCGAACCATAGCTGCACGGGCCTAACCCCTGGGGGCCCCCACCCCAGCTCCAACGGCCCAACCCCTGAGCGCCCGAACCATAGCTCCAGGGGCCTAAAGCCTGGGGGCCACAACGACAGCCCCAGGAGCCCAACCCCTGGGGGCCACAACACCAGCTCCAGGGGCCCAACCCCTGAGCGCCCGAACCATCGCTCCAGGGGCCCAACCCCTGAGCGCCTGAAGCATAGCTCCAGGGGCCTAATCCCTGGGGCCCCAACACCAGCTCCAGGGGCCCAACCCCTGGGGGCCCCAACACCAACTCCAGAGGCCCAACCCCTGACCGCCCGAACCATAGCTCCAGGGGTCTAACCCCTGGGGACCCCAACCCCAGGTCCAGGGGCCAAACCCCTGGAGCCCTCGACCCCAGCTCCAGGGGCCCAACCCCTGAGCGCCCGAACCATAGATCCAGGGGCCAAACCCCTGAGTCCCCGAACCATAGCTCCAGGGGCCTAAACCCTGGGGCCCCAACACCAGCTCCAGGGGCCCAACCCCTGGAGGCCCGAACACCAGCTTCAGGGGCCCAACCCCTGAGCGCCCGAACCATAGCTCCAGGGGCCTAATCCCTGGCGACCCCAAAACCAGCTCCAAGGGCCCAACCCCTCAGCGTCCGAACGATACCTCCAGGGGCCTAACCGCTGGGGGACCCAACACCAGCTCCAGGGGTCCAACCCCTGAGCGCCCGAACCATAGCTCCAGGGGCCTAAACCCTGGGGGCCCCCACCCCAGCTCCAGGGGCCCAACCCCTGGGGGCCTCGACCCCAGCTCCAGAGGCCCAAACCCTGAGCGCCCGAACCATACCTCCAGGGGCCTAATCCCTGTGGGCCCCAACACCAGCTCCTCGGGCCCTACCCCTGAGTGCCCGAACCATAGCTCCTGGGGCCTAACCACTGGGGGCCCCCACCCCAGCTCCAAGGGAGCAACCCCTGAGCGCCCGAACTATAGCGCCAGGGGCCTAACCCCTGTGGCCCCAACAGCAGCTCCACGGGCCCAACCCCTGGGAGCCCCAACAGCAGCTCCAGGGGCCGAACCCCTGAGCGCCCGAACCATAGCTCCAGAGGCCTAACCCCTGGGGGCCCCAAACCCAACTCCAGGGGCCCAACCCCAGACGGTCCCAACACCAGCTCCAGGGGCCCAACCCCTAAGCGCCCGAACCATAGCTCCAGGGGCCTAATCCCTGGGGCCCCAACACAAGCTCCAGGGGCCCAACCCCTGGGGGCCCCAACACCAGCTCCAGGGGCCCAACCCCTCAGCGCCCGAACCATAGCTCCAGGGGTCTAACCCCCGGGGGCCCCAACTGCAGCTCCAGGGGCCCAACCCCTGGGGGCCCCAGCACCAGCTCCAAGGGCCTAACCTCTGAGCGCCCGAACCATAGCTCCAGGGGCCTAACCACCGGGGGCCCCAAACCCAGCTCCAGGGGCCCAACCCCTGGGGCTCTCGACCCCAGCTCCAGGGGCCCAACCCCTGAGCGCCCGAACTATAGCTCCAGGGGCCCAACCCCTGAGCGCCCGAACCATAGCTCCAGGGGTCTAACCCCCGGGGGTTCCAGCCCCAGCTCCAGGGGCCTAACCCCTGGGGGCCCCAACCCCAGCCCCAGGAGCCCAACCCCTGGGGGCCCCAACACCAGCTCCAGCGGCCCAACCCCTGAGTGCCCGAACCATCGCTCCAGGGGCCCAACCCCTGAGGGCCTGAACCATAGCTCCAGGGGCCTAATCCCTGGGGCCCCAACACCAGCTCCAGGGGCCCAACCCCTGGAGGCCCCAACACCAGCTCCAGGGGCCCAACCCCTGAGCGCTCGAACCATAGCTCCAGGGGCCTAACCCCTGGGGCCCCAACACCAGCGCCAGGGGCCCAACCCCTGGGGGCCCCAACACCAGCTCCAGGGGCCCAACCCCTGAGCGCCCGAACCATAGCTCCAGGGGCCTAACCCCTGGGGGCCCCAACATCAGCTCCAGGGGTCCAACCCCTGAGCGCCCGAACCATGGCTGCATGGGCCTAACCCCTGGGGGCCCCCACACCAGCTCCAACGGCCCAACCCCTGAGCGCCGGAACCATAGCTCCAGGGGCCTAACCCCTGGGGGCCCCAACCCCAGCCCTAGGAGCCCTACCCCTGGGGGCCCCAACAGCAGCTCCAGGGGCCCAACCCCTGAGCGCCTGAACCATAGCTCCAGGGCCCTAACCCCTGGGGACTTCAACACCAGCTCCAGGGGCCCAACCCCTGAGCGCTCGAACAATACCTCCAGGGGCCTAACCCCTGGAGCCCCAACACCAGCTCCAGGGGCCCAACCCCTCAGTGCTCGAACCATAGCTCCAGGGGTCTAACCCCCGGGGGTTCCAAAACCAGCTCCAGGGGTCCAACCCCTGAGCGCCCGAACCATAGCTGCAGGGCCCTAAACCCTGGGGGCCCCCACCCCAGCTCCAACGGCACAACTCCTGAGCGCCGGAACCATAGCTCCAGGGGCCTAACCCCCGGGGGCCACAACCCCAGGTCCAGGGGCCAAACCCCTGGAGCCCTCGACCCCAGCTCCAGGGGCCCAACCCCTGAGCGCCCGAACCATAGCTCCAGGGGCCCAACCCCTGAGCCGCCCGAACCATAGCTCCAGGGGCCTAACCCTTGGGGAACAAACACCAGCTCCAGGGGCCCAACCTCTGGGGGCCCCAACACCAGCTCCAGGGGCCCAACCCCTGAGCGCCCGAACCATAGCTCCAGGGGCCTAACCCCTGGGGCCCCAACACCAGCTCCAGGGCTCCAACCCCTGGGGGCCCTAACACCAGCTCCAGGGGCCCAACCCCTGAGCGCCCGAATCATAGCTCCAGAGGCCTCATCCCTGGGGGCACCAAAACCAGCTCTAAGGGCCCAACCCCTGAGTGCCCGAACCATAGCGCCAGGGGTCTAACCCCTGGGGCCCCAACACCAGCTCCAGGGCTCCAACCCCTGGGGGCCCTAACACCAGCTCCAGGGGCCGAACCCCTGAGCGCCCGTACCACAGCTCCAGGGGCCTAACCCCTGGGGGCCCAAACCACAGCTCCAGCGGCCCAACCCCTGGGGGCCCCAACACCAGCTCCAGGGGCCCAACCCCTGAGCGCTCGAACTATTGCTCCAGGGGCCTAACCCCTGGGGCCCCAACACCAGCTCCAGAAGCCCAACCCCTGGGGGCCCCAACACCAGCTCCAGGGGCCCAACCCCTCAGCGCCCTAACCATAGCTCCAGGGGCCCAACTCCTGGGGGCCCCAACACCAGCTCCAGGGGCCCAACCCCTCAGCGCCCGAACCATAGCTCAAGGGGCCTAATCCCTGGCGCCCCAACACAAGCTCCAGGCGCCCAACCCGTGGGGGCCCCAACACCAGCTCCAGGGTCCCAACCCCTGAGCGCCTGAACCATAGCTCCAGGGGCCTAATCCCTGGGGGCCCAACACCAGTTCCAAGGACCCAACCCCTGAGCGCCCGAACCATAGCTCCAGGGGCCTAATCCCTGGCGACCCCAAAACCAGCTCCAAGGGCCCAACCCCTGAGCGTCCGAACGATACCTCCAGGGGCCTAACCGCTGGGGGACCCAACACCAGCTCCAGGGGCCCAACCCCTGAGCGCCCGAACCATAGCTCCAGGGGCCTAAACCCTGGGGGCCCCCACCCCAGCTCCAGGGGCCCAACCCCTGGGGCCCTCGACCCCAGCTCCAGAGGCCCAAACCCTGAGCGCCCGAACAATACCTCCAGGGGCCTAATCCCTGTGGGCCCCAACACCAGCTCCTCGGGCCCTACCCCTGAGTGCCCGAACCATAGCTCCTGGGGCCTAACCACTGGGGGCCCCCACCCCAGCTCCAAGGGAGCAACCCCTGAGCGCCCGAACTATAGCGCCAGGGGCCTAACCCCTGTGGCCCCAACAGCAGCTCCACGGGCCCAACCCCTGGGGCCCCAACACCAGCTCCAGAAGCCCAACCCCTGGGGGCCCCAACACCAGCTCCAGGGGCCCAACCCCTCAGCGCCCTAACCATAGCTCCAGGGGCCCAACTCCTGGGGGCCCCAACACCAGCTCTAGGGGCCCAACCCCTCAGCGCCCGAACCATAGCTCAAGGGGCCTAATCCCTGGCGCCCCAACACAAGCTCCAGGCGCCCAACCCTTGGGGGCCCCAACACCAGCTCCAGCGTCCCAACCCCTGAGCGCCTGAACCATAGCTCCAGGGGCCTAATCCCTGGGGGCCCAACACCAGTTCCAAGGACCCAACCCCTGAACGCCCGAACAATACCTCCAGGGGCCTAACCCCTGGGGGCCCCTACACAAGCTACACGGGCCCTATCCCTGAGTGCCCGAACCATAGTTCCAAGGGCCTAACCACTGGGGGCCCCCACCCCAGCTCCAAGGGCCCAACCCCTGAGCGCCCGAACCATAGCGCCAGGGGCCTAACCCCTGGGGCCCCAACACCAGCTCCAGGGGCCCAACACCTGGGAGCCCCAACACCAGCTCCAGGGGCCCAACCCCTGAACGCACGAACCATAGCTCCAGGGGCCTAACCCCTGGGGGCCCCAACAGCAGCTCAAAGGGCCCAACGCCTGAGCGCCCGAATAATACCTCCAGGGGCCTAACCCCTGGGGGCCCCCACCCCAGCTCCAAGGGCCCAACCCCTGAGCGCCCGAACAATAGCTCCAGGGGCCTAACCCCCGGGGGCAGCAACCTCAGCTCCAAGGGCCCAACCCCTGAGCGCCCGAACCATAGCCCCAGGGGCCCAACCCCTGAGCGCCCGAACCATAGCTCCAGGGGCCCAGCCCCTGGGGGCCCCAACCCCAGCTCCAGAGGCCCAATCCCTGGGGGCCTCAACACCAGCTCCAGGGTTCGAACGCCTCAGCGCCCGAATCATAGCTCCAGGGGCCTAACCCCTGGAGGCTCCAACACCAGCTCCAGGGGCCCATCCCCTGAGCGCTCGAACAATACTTCAAGGGGCCTAATCCCTGGGGGCCCCAAAAGCAGCTCCAAGGGCATATGCCCTGAGCGCCCGAACGATACCTCCAGGAGCCTAACCTCTGGGGGCCCCCACCCCAGCTCCAGGGGCCCAACCCCTGGGACCCTAGACCCCAGCTCCAGGGGCCTAACCCCTGAGCGCCCGTACCACAGCTCCAGAGGCCTAATCCCTGGGGGCCGAAACCCCAGCTCCAGCGGCCCAACCCCTGGGGGCCCCAACACCAGCTCCAGGGGCCCAACCCCTGAGCGCCCGAACCATAGCTCCAGGGGCCTAACCCCTGGGGCCCCAACAACAACTCCAGGAGCCCAACCCCTGGGGGCCCCAACACCAGCTCCAGGGGCCCAACCCCTCAGCGCCCGAAGCATAGCTCAAGGGGCCTAATCCCTGGGGCCCCAACACCAGCTCCAGGGGCCCAACCACTGGGGGCCCCAACACCAGCTCCAGGGTCCCAACCCCTGAGCGCCCGAACCATAGCTCCAGGGGCCTAATCCGTGGGGGCCGAACACCAGCTCCAAGGACACAACCCCTGAGCGCCCGAACAATACCTCCAGGGGCCTAACCCCTGGGGGCCCCAACACCAGCTCCTCGGTCCCTACCCCTGAGTGCCCGAACCATAGTTCCAGGGGCCTAACCACTGGGGGCCCCCACCCCAGCTCCAAGGGCCCAACCCCTGAGCGCCCGAACCATGGCGCCAGGGGCCTAACCCCTGGGGGCCCCCACCCCAGCTCCAAGGGCCCAACCCCTGAGCGCCCGAACCATAGCTCCAGGGGCCTAACCCCCGTGGGCAGCAACCCCAGCTCCAGGGGCCCAACCCCTGGGGCCCTCGACCCCAGGTCAAGGGGCCCAACCCCTGAGCCCCCGAACCATAGCCCCAAGGGCCCAACCCCTGAGCGCCCGAACCATAGCTCCAGGGGCCTAACACCTGGGGGCCCCAACCCCAGCTCCAGGGGCCCAACCCCTGGGGGCCCCAATACCAGCTCCAGGGGCCGAACTCCTGAACGCCCGAACCATATCTCCAGGGGCCTAACCCCCGTTGCCCCAACCCCAGCTCCAGAGGCCCAACCCCTGGGGGCCCCAACACCAGCTCCAGGGTTCCAACCCCTGAGCGCCCAAATCATAGCTCCAGGGGCCTAACCCCTGGGGGCTCCAACAACAGCTCCAGGGGCCCATCGCCTGAGCGCTCGAACAATACCTAAAGGGGCCTAATCCCTGGGGGCCCCAAAAGCAGCTCCAAGGGCATAAGCCCTGAGCGTCCGAACGATACCTCCAGGAGCCTAACCTCTGGGGGCCCCAACAGGAGCTCCAGGGGCCCAACCCCTGAGCGCCCGAACCATAACTCCAAGGGCCTAACCCCTGGGGGCCCCCACCCCAGCTCCAGGGGCCCAACCCTTGGGGCCCTAGACCCCAGCTCCAGGGGCCCAACCCCTGAGCGCCCGTACCACAGCTCCAGGGGCCTAACCCCTGCGGGCCCAAACCCCAGCTCCAGCGGCCCAACCCCTGGGGGCCCCAACACCAGCTCCAGGGGCCCAACCCCTGAGCGCCCGAACCATAGCTCCAGGGGCCTAACCCCTGGGGCCCCAACAACAACTCCAGGAGCCCAACCCCTGGGGGCCCCAACACCAGCTCTAGGGGCCCAACCCCTGAGCGCCCGAACCATAGCTCCAGGGGCCTAACCCCTGGGGGCCCCAAAACCAGCTCCAGGGGCCCAACCCCTGAGCGCCCGAACCATAACTCCAGGGGCCTAACCCCTGGGGGCCCCCACCCCAGCTCCAGGGGCCCAACCCCTGGGGCCCTAGACCCCAGCTCCAGGGGCCTAACCCCTGAGCGCCCGTATCACAGCTCCAGGGGCCTAACCCCTGGGGGCCCAAACCCCAGCTCCAGCGGCCCAACCCCTGGGGGCCCCAACACCAGCTCCAGGGGCCCAACCCCTGAGCGCCCGAACCATAGCTACAGGGGCCTAACCCCTGGGGCCCCAACAACAACTCCAGGAGCCCAACCCCTGGGGGCCCCAACACCAGCTCCAGGGGCCCAACCCCTGAGCCGCCCGAACCATAGCTCCAGGGGCCTAACCCCTGGGGAACCAACACCAGCTCCAGGGGCCCAACCTCTGGGGGCCCCAACACCAGCTCCAGGGGCCCAACCCCTGAGCGCCCGAACCATAGCTCCAGGGGCCTAACCCCTGGGGCCCCAACACCAGCTCCAGGGCTCCAACCCCTGGGGGCCCTAACACCAGCTCCAGGGGCCCAACCCCTGAGCGCCCGAACCATAACTCCAGGGGCCTAACCCCTGGGGGCCCCCACCCCAGCTCCAGGGGCCCAACCCCTGGGGCCCTAGACCCCAGCTCCAGGGGCCTAACCCCTGAGCGCCCGTATCACAGCTCCAGGGGCCTAACCCCTGGGGGCCCAAACCCCAGCTCCAGGAGCCCAAACCCTGGGGGCCCCAACACCAGCTCCAGGGGCCCAACCCCTGAGCGCCCAAACCATCGCTCCAGGGGCCCAACCCCTGAGCGCCTGAACCATAGCTGCAGGTGCTAACCCCTGGGGGCCCAAAACCCCAGCTCCAACGGCCCAACCCCTGACCGCCGGAACCATAGCTCCAGCGGCCAAACCTCTGGGGGCCCCAACACCATCTCCAGGGGCCCAACCCCTGAGCGCCCGAACCATAGCTCCAGGGGCCTAACCCCTGGGGGCCCCCACCCCAGCTCCAGGGGCCCAACCCCTGGGGCCCTAGACCCCAGCTCCAGGGGCCTAACCCCTGAGCGCCCGAACCATAGCTGCAGAGGCCCAACCCCTGAGGGCCTGAACCATAGCTCCAGGGGCCTAATCCCTGGGGCCCCAACACCAGCTCCAGGGGCCCAACCCCTGTGGGCCCCCACCCCAGCTCCAACGGCCCAACCCCAGAGCGCCGGAACCATAGCTCCAGGGGCCTAACCCCTGGGGGCCTCAACCCCAGCCCCAGGAGCCCAACCCCTGAGCGCCCGAACCATAGCTCCAGGGGCCGAATCCCTGGGGCCCCAACACCATCTCCAGGGGCCCAACCTCTGAGCGCCCGAACCATAGCTCCAGGGGCCTAACCCCTGGGGGCCCCCACCCCAGGTCCAGGGGCCAAACCCCTGGAGCCCTCGACCCCAGCTCCAGGGGCCCAACCCCTGAGCGCCCGAACCATAGATCCAGGGGCCAAACCCCTGAGTCCCCGAACCATAGCTCCAGGGGCCTAAACCCTGGGGCCCCAACACCAGCTCCAGGGGCCCAACCCCTGGAGGCCCGAACACCAGCTTCAGGGGCCCAACCCCTGAGCGCCCGAACCATAGCTCCAGGGGCCTAATCCCTGGCGACCCCAAAACCAGCTCCAAGGGCCCAACCCCTCAGCGTCCGAACGATACCTCCAGGGGCCTAACCGCTGGGGGACCCAACACCAGCTCCAGGGGTCCAACCCCTGAGCGCCCGAACCATAGCTCCAGGGGCCTAAACCCTGGGGGCCCCCACCCCAGCTCCAGGGGCCCAACCCCTGGGGCCCTCGACCCCAGCTCCAGAGGCCCAAACCCTGAGCGCCCGAACAATACCTCCAGGGGCCTAATCCCTGTGGGCCCCAACACCAGCTCCTCGGGCCCTACCCCTGAGTGCCCGAACCATAGCTCCTGGGGCCTAACCACTGGGGGCCCCCACCCCAGCTCCAAGGGAGCAACCCCTGAGCGCCCGAACTATAGCGCCAGGGGCCTAACCCCTGGGGCCCCAACAGCAGCTCCACGGGCCCAACCCCTGGGAGCCCCAACAGCAGCTCCAGGGGCCGAACCCCTGAGCGCCCGAACCATAGCTCCAGAGGCCTAACCCCTGGGGGCCCCAAACCCAACTCCAGGGGCCCAACCCCAGACGGTCCCAACACCAGCTCCAGGGGCCCAACCCCTAAGCGCCCGAACCATAGCTCCAGGGGCCTAATCCCTGGGGCCCCAACACAAGCTCCAGGGGCCCAACCCCTGGGGGCCCCAACACCAGCTCCAGGGGCCCAACCCCTCAGCGCCCGAACCATAGCTCCACGGGTCTAACCCCCGGGGGCCCCAACTCCAGCTCCAGGGGCCCAACCCCTGGGGGCCCCAGCACCAGCTCCAAGGGCCCAACCCCTGAGCGCCCGAACCATAGCTCCAGGGGCCTAACCACCGGGGGCCCCAAACCCAGCTCCAGGGGCCCAACCCCTGGGGCTCTCGACCCCAGCTCCAGGGGCCCAACCCCTGAGCGCCCGAATTATAGCTCCAGGGGCCCAACCCCTGAGCGCCCGAACCATAGCTCCAGGGGTCTAACCCCCGGGGGTTCCAGCCCCAGCTCCAGGGGCCTAACCCCTGGGGGCCCCAACCCCAGCCCCAGGAGCCCAACCCCTGGGGGCCCCAACACCAGCTCCAGCGGCCCAACCCCTGAGTGCCCGAACCATAGCTGCAGAGGCCCAACCCCTGAGGGCCTGAACCATAGCTCCAGGGGCCTAATCCCTGGGGCCCCAACACCAGCTCCAGGGGCCCAACCCCTGGAGGCCCCAACACCAGCTCCAGGGGCCCAACCCCTGAGCGCTCGAACCATAGCTCCAGGGGCCTAACCCCTGGGGCCCCAACACCAGCGCCAGGGGCCCAACCCCTGGGGGCCCCAACATCAGCTCCAGGGGCCCAACCCCTGAGCGCCCGAACCATAGCTCCAGGGGCCTAACCCCTGGGGGCCCCAACATCAGCTCCAGGGGTCCAACCCCTGAGCGCCCGAACCATGGCTGCATGGGCCTAACCCCTGGGGGCCCCCACCCCAGCTCCAACGGCCCAACCCCTGAGCGCCGGAACCATAGCTCCAGGGGCCTAACCCCTGGGGGCCCCAACCCCAGCCCTAGGAGCCCTACCCCTGGGGGCCCCAACACCAGCTCCAGGGGCCCAACCCCTGAGCGCCTGAACCATAGCTCCAGGGCCCTAACCCCTGGGGACTCCAACACCAGCTCCAGGGGCCCAACCCCTGAGCGCTCGAACAATACCTCCAGGGGCCTAACCCCTGGAGCCCCAACACCAGCTCCAGGGGCCCAACCCCTCAGTGCTCGAACCATAGCTCCAGGGGTCTAACCCCCGGGGGTTCCAAAACCAGCTCCAGGGGTCCAACCCCTGAGCGCCCGAACCATAGCTGCAGGGGCCTAAACCCTGGGGGCCCCCACCCCAGCTCCAACGGCACAACTCCTGAGCGCCGGAACCATAGCTCCAGGGGCCTAACCCCCGGGGGCCACAACCCCAGGTCCAGGGGCCAAACCCCTGGAGCCCTCGACCCCAGCTCCAGGGGCCCAACCCCTGAGCGCCCGAACCATAGCTCCAGGGGCCCAACCCCTGAGCCGCCCGAACCATAGCTCCAGGGGCCTAACCACTGAGGGAACAAACACCAGCTCCAGGGGCCCAACCCCTGGGGGCCCCAACACCAGCTCCAGGGGCCCAACCCCTGAGCGCCCGAACCATAGCTCCAGGGGCCTAACCCCTGGGGGCCCCAACACCAGCTCCAGGGCTCCAACCCCTGGGGGCCCTAACACCAGCTCCAGGGGCCCAACCCCTGAGCGCCCGAATCATAGCTCCAGAGGCCTCATCCCTGGGGGCACCAAAACCAGCTCTAAGGGCCCAACCCCTGAGTGCCCGAACCATAGCGCCAGGGGTCTAACCCCTGGGGCCCCAACACCAGCTCCAGGGCTCCAACCCCTGGGGGCCCTAACACCAGCTCCAGGGGCCCAACCCCTGAGCGCCCGTACCACAGCTCCAGGGGCCTAACCCCTGGGGGCCCAAACCACAGCTCCAGCGGCCCAACCCCTGGGGGCCCCAACACCAGCTCCAGGGGCCCAACCCCTGAGCGCCCGAACTATTGCTCCAGGGGCCTAACCCCTGGGGCCCCAACACCAGCTCCAGAAGCCCAACCCCTGGGGGCCCCAACACCAGCTCCAGGGGCCCAACCCCTCAGCGCCCTAACCATAGCTCCAGGGGCCCAACTCCTGGGGGCCCCAACACCAGCTCCAGGGGCCCAACCCCTCAGCGCCCGAACCATAGCTCAAGGGGCCTAATCCCTGGCGCCCCAACACAAGCTCCAGGCGCCCAACCCTTGGGGGCCCCAACACCAGCTCCAGGGTCCCAACCCCTGAGCGCCCGAACCATAGCTCCAGGGGCCTAATCCCTGGGGGCCCAACACCAGTTCCAAGGACCCAACCCCTGAGCGCCCGAACCATAGCTCCAGGGGCCTAATCCCTGGCGACCCCAAAACCAGCTCCAAGGGCCCAACCCCTGAGCGTCCGAACGATACCTCCAGGGGCCTAACCGCTGGGGGACCCAACACCAGCTCCAGGGGCCCAACCCCTGAGCGCCCGAACCATAGCTCCAGGGGCCTAAACCCTGGGGGCCCCCACCCCAGCTCCAGGGGCCCAACCCCTGGGGCCCTCGACCCCAGCTCCAGAGGCCCAAACCCTGAGCGCCCGAACAATACCTCCAGGGGCCTAACCCCTGTGGGCCCCAACACCAGCTCCTCGGGCCCTACCCCTGAGTGCCCGAACCATAGCTCCTGGGGCCTAACCACTGGGGGCCCCCACCCCAGCTCCAAGGGAGCAACCCCTGAGCGCCCGAACTATAGCGCCAGGGGCCTAACCCCTGTGGCCCCAACAGCAGCTCCACGGGCCCAACCCCTGGGGCCCCAACACCAGCTCCAGAAGCCCAACCCCTGGGGGCCCCAACACCAGCTCCAGGGGCCCAACCCCTCAGCGCCCTAACCATAGCTCCAGGGGCCCAACTCCTGGGGGCCCCAACACCAGCTCTAGGGGCCCAACCCCTCAGCGCCCGAACCATAGCTCAAGGGGCCTAATCCCTGGCGCCCCAACACAAGCTCCAGGCGCCCAACCCTTGGGGGCCCCAACACCAGCTCCAGCGTCCCAACCCCTGAGCGCCTGAACCATAGCTCCAGGGGCCTAATCCCTGGGGGCCCAACACCAGTTCCAAGGACCCAACCCCTGAACGCCCGAACAATACCTCCAGGGGCCTAACCCCTGGGGGCCCCTACACAAGCTACACGGGCCCTATCCCTGAGTGCCCGAACCATAGCTCCAAGGGCCTAACCACTGGGGGCCCCCACCCCAGCTCCAAGGGCCCAACCCCTGAGCGCCCGAACCATAGCGCCAGGGGCCTAACCCCTGGGGCCCCAACACCAGCTCCAGGGGCCCAACACCTGGGAGCCCCAACACCAGCTCCAGGGGCCCAACCCCTGAACGCACGAACCATAGCTCCAGGGGCCTAACCCCTGGGGGCCCCAACAGCAGCTCAAAGGGCCCAACGCCTGAGCGCCCGAATAATACCTCCAGGGGCCTAACCCCTGGGGGCCCCCACCCCAGCTCCAAGGGCCCAACCCCTGAGCGCCCGAACAATAGCTCCAGGGGCCTAACCCCCGGGGGCAGCAACCTCAGCTCCAAGGGCCCAACCCCTGAGCGCCCGAACCATAGCCCCAGGGGCCCAACCCCTGAGCGCCCGAACCATAGCTCCAGGGGCCCAGCCCCTGGGGGCCCCAACCCCAGCTCCAGAGGCCCAATCCCTGGGGGCCTCAACACCAGCTCCAGGGTTCGAACGCCTCAGCGCCCGAATCATAGCTCCAGGGGCCTAACCCCTGGAGGCTCCAACACCAGCTCCAGGGGCCCATCCCCTGAGCGCTCGAACAATACTTCAAGGGGCCTAATCCCTGGGGGCCCCAAAAGCAGCTCCAAGGGCATATGCCCTGAGCGCCCGAACGATACCTCCAGGAGCCTAACCTCTGGGGGCCCCCACCCCAGCTCCAGGGGCCCAACCCCTGGGACCCTAGACCCCAGCTCCAGGGGCCTAACCCCTGAGCGCCCGTACCACAGCTCCAGAGGCCTAATCCCTGGGGGCCGAAACCCCAGCTCCAGCGGCCCAACTCCTGGGGGCCCCAACACCAGCTCCAGGGGCCCAACCCCTGAGCGCCCGAACCATAGCTCCAGGGGCCTAACCCCTGGGGCCCCAACAACAACTCCAGGAGCCCAACCCCTGGGGGCCCCAACACCAGCTCCAGGGGCCCAACCCCTCAGCGCCCGAAGCATAGCTCAAGGGGCCTAATCCCTGGGGCCCCAACACCAGCTCCAGGGGCCCAACCACTGGGGGCCCCAACACCAGCTCCAGGGTCCCAACCCCTGAGCGCCCGAACCATAGCTCCAGGGGCCTAATCCGTGGGGGCCGAACACCAGCTCCAAGGACACAACCCCTGAGCGCCCGAACAATACCTCCAGGGGCCTAACCCCTGGGGGCCCCAACACCAGCTCCTCGGTCCCTACCCCTGAGTGCCCGAACCATAGTTCCAGGGGCCTAACCACTGGGGGCCCCCACCCCAGCTCCAAGGGCCCAACCCCTGAGCGCCCGAACCATAGCGCCAGGGGCCTAACCCCTGGGGGCCCCAACCCCAGCTCCAAGGGCCCAACCCCTGAGCGCCCGAACCATAGCTCCAGGGGCCTAACCCCCGTGGGCAGCAACCCCAGCTCCAGGGGCCCAACCCCTGGGGCCCTCGACCCCAGGTCAAGGGGCCCAACCCCTGAGCCCCCGAACCATAGCCCCAAGGGCCCAACCCCTGAGCGCCCGAACCATAGCTCCAGGGGCCTAACACCTGGGGGCCCCAACCCCAGCTCCAGGGGCCCAACCCCTGGGGGCCCCAATACCAGCTCCAGGGGCCGAACTCCTGAACGCCCGAACCATATCTCCAGGGGCCTAACCCCCGTTGCCCCAACCCCAGCTCCAGAGGCCCAACCCCTGGGGGCCCCAACACCAGCTCCAGGGTTCCAACCCCTGAGCGCCCAAATCATAGCTCCAGGGGCCTAACCCCTGGGGGCTCCAACACCAGCTCCAGGGGCCCATCGCCTGAGCGCTCGAACAATACCTAAAGGGGCCTAATCCCTGGGGGCCCCAAAAGCAGCTCCAAGGGCATAAGCCCTGAGCGCCCGAACGATACCTCCAGGAGCCTAACCTCTGGGGGCCCCAACAGGAGCTCCAGGGGCCCAACCCCTGAGCGCCCGAACCATAACTCCAGGGGCCTAACCCCTGGGGGCCCCCACCCCAGCTCCAGGGGCCCAACCCTTGGGGCCCTAGACCCCAGCTCCAGGGGCCCAACCCCTGAGCGCCCGTACCACAGCTCCAGGGGCCTAACCCCTGCGGGCCCAAACCCCAGCTCCAGCGGCCCAACCCCTGGGGGCCCCAACACCAGCTCCAGGGGCCCAACCCCTGAGCGCCCGAACCATAGCTCCAGGGGCCTAACCCCTGGGGCCCCAACAACAACTCCAGGAGCCCAACCCCTGGGGGCCCCAACACCAGCTCTAGGGGCCCAACCCCTGAGCGCCCGAACCATAGCTCCAGGGGCCTAACCCCTGGGGGCCCCAACACCAGCTCCAGGGGCCCAACCCCTGAGCGCCCGAACCATAACTCCAGGGGCCTAACCCCTGGGGGCCCCCACCCCAGCTCCAGGGGCCCAACCCCTGGGGCCCTAGACCCCAGCTCCAGGGGCCTAACCCCTGAGCGCCCGTATCACAGCTCCAGGGGCCTAACCCCTGGGGGCCCAAACCCCAGCTCCAGCGGCCCAACCCCTGGGGGCCCCAACACCAGCTCCAGGGGCCCAACCCCTGAGCGCCCGAACCATAGCTACAGGGGCCTAACCCCTGGGGCCCCAACAACAACTCCAGGAGCCCAACCCCTGGGGGCCCCAACACCAGCTCCAGGGGCCCAACCCCTGAGCCGCCCGAACCATAGCTCCAGGGGCCTAACCCCTGGGGAACCAACACCAGCTCCAGGGGCCCAACCTCTGGGGGCCCCAACACCAGCTCCAGGGGCCCAACCCCTGAGCGCCCGAACCATAGCTCCAGGGGCCTAACCCCTGGGGCCCCAACACCAGCTCCAGGGCTCCAACCCCTGGGGGCCCTAACACCAGCTCCAGGGGCCCAACCCCTGAGCGCCCGAACCATAACTCCAGGGGCCTAACCCCTGGGGGCCCCCACCCCAGCTCCAGGGGCCCAACCCCTGGGGCCCTAGACCCCAGCTCCAGGGGCCCAACCCCTGAGCGCCCGTATCACAGCTCCAGGGGCCTAACCCCTGGGGGCCCAAACCCCAGCTCCAGGAGCCCAAACCCTGGGGGCCCCAACACCAGCTCCAGGGGCCCAACCCCTGAGCGCCCAAACCATCGCTCCAGGGGCCCAACCCCTGAGCGCCTGAACCATAGCTGCAGGTGCTAACCCCTGGGGGCCCAAAACCCCAGCTCCAACGGCCCAACCCCTGACCGCCGGAACCATAGCTCCAGCGGCCAAACCTCTGGGGGCCCCAACACCATCTCCAGGGGCCCAACCTCTGAGCGCCCGAACCATAGCTCCAGGGGCCTAACCCCTGGGGGCCCCCACCCCAGCTCCAGGGGCCCAACCCCTGGGGCCCTCGACCCCAGCTCCAGGGGCCCAACCCCTGAGCGCCCGAACCATAGCTGCAGGGGCCCAACCCCTGAGGGCCTGAACCATAGCTCCAGGGGCCTAATCCCTGGGGCCCCAACACCAGCTCCAGGGGCCCAACCCCTGTGGGCCCCCACCCCAGCTCCAACGGCCCAACCCCAGAGCGCCGGAACCATAGCTCCAGGGGCCTAACCCCTGGGGGCCTCAACCCCAGCCCCAGGAGCCCAACCCCTGAGCGCCCGAACCATAGCTCCAGGGGCCGAATCCCTGGGGCCCCAACACCAGCTCCAGGGGCCCAACCCCTGAGCGCCCGAACCATAGCTCCAGGGGCCGAATCCCTGGGGCCCCAACAACAGCTAAAGGGGCCCAACCCCTGAGCGCCCGAACCATAGCTCCAGGGGCCTAACCCCTGGGGCCCCAACACCAGCTCCAGGGGCCCAACCCCTCAGCGCCCGAACCATAGCTCCAGGTGCCCAACCCCTGACAGCTTCAACACCAGCTCCAGGGGCCCAGCCCCTTGGGGCCCCAACACCAGTCCAGGGGCAAAACCCCTTAGTGCCCGAAGCATAGCTCGAGGGGCCTAACCCCTCGGGGCCCCAACACTAGCTCCAGGGGTCCAACCCCTGAGCGCCCGAACCATAGCTCCAGGGGCCTAACTCCTGTGGGCCGCAACACCAGCTCCAGGGGTCCAACCCCTGAGCGCCCGAACCATAGCTGCAGGGGCCTAACCCCTGGGGCCCCAACACGAGCTCCAGGGGGCCAACCCCTGGGGGCCCCAACACCAGCTCCAGGGGCCCAACCCCTGAGCCGCCCGAACCATAGCTCCAGGGGCCTAACCCCTGGGGGCCTCAACCCCAGCCCCAGGGGCCTAACTCCTGTGGGCCCCAACACCAGCTCCAGGGGTCCAACCCCTGAGCGCCCGAACCATAGCTCCAGGGGCCTAACCCCTGGGGCCCCAACACCAGCCCCAGGGGCCCAACCCCTGGGGGCCCCAACATCAGCTCCAGGGGCCCAACCCCTGAGTGCCCGAACCATAGCTGCAGAGGCCCAACCCCTGAGGGCCTGAACCATAGCTCCAGGGGCCTAATCCCTGGGGCCCCAACACCAGCTCCAGGGGCCCAACCCCTGGGGGCCCCAACATCAGCTCCAGGGGCCCAACCCCAGAGCGCCGGAACCATAGCTCCAGGGGCCTAACCCCTGGGGGCCTCAACCCCAGCCCCAGGAGCCCAACCCCTGGGGGCCCCAACACCAGCTCCAGGGGCAAAACCCCTTAGTGCCCGAAGCATAACTCCAGGGGCCTAACCCCTGGGGGCCCCCACCCCAGCTCCAGGGGCCCAACCCCTGGGGCCCTAGACCCCAGCTCCAGGGGCCTAACCCCTGAGCGCCCGAACCATAGCTCCAGGGGCCTAACCCCTGGGGGCCTCAACCCCAGCCCCAGGAGCCCAACCCCTGGGGGCCCCAACACCATCTCCAGGGTCCCAACCCCTGAGCGCCTGAACCATAGCTCCAGGGGCCTAATCCCTGGGGCCCCAACACCAGCTCCAGGGGCCCAACCCCTGTGGGCCCCCACCCCAGCTCCAACGGCCCAACCCCAGAGCGCCGGAACCATAGCTCCAGGGGCCTAACCCCTGGGGGCCTCAACCCCAGCCCCAGGAGCCCAACCCCTGAGCGCCCGAACCATAGCTCCAGGGGCCGAATCCCTGGGGCCCCAACACCAGCTCCAGGGGCCCAACCCCTGAGCGCCCGAACCATAGCTCCAGGGGCCTAACCCCTGGGGGCCCCAACATCAGCTACAGGGGTTAAACCCCTGAGCGCCCGAACCATAACTCCAGGGGCCTAACCCCTGGGGGCCCCCACCCCAGCTCCAGGGGCCCAACCCCTGGGGCCCTAGACCCCAGCTCCAGGGGCCTAACCCCTGAGCGCCCGTATCACAGCTCCAGGGGCCTAACCCCTGGGGGCCCAAACCCCAGCTCCAGGAGCCCAAACCCTGGGGGCCCCAACACCAGCTCCAGGGGCCCAACCCCTGAGCGCCCAAACCATCGCTCCAGGGGCCCAACCCCTGAGCGCCTGAACCATAGCTGCAGGTGCTAACCCCTGGGGGCCCAAAACCCCAGCTCCAACGGCCCAACCCCTGACCGCCGGAACCATAGCTCCAGGGGCCTAACCCCTGGGGGCCCCCACCCCAGCTCCAGGGGCCCAACCCCTGGGGCCCTAGACCCCAGCTCCAGGGGCCTAACCCCTGAGCGCCCGAACCATAGCTGCAGAGGCCCAACCCCTGAGGGCCTGAACCATAGCTCCAGGGGCCTAATCCCTGGGGCCCCAACACCAGCTCCAGGGGCCCAACCCCTGTGGGCCCCCACCCCAGCTCCAACGGCCCAACCCCAGAGCGCCGGAACCATAGCTCCAGGGGCCTAACCCCTGGGGGCCTCAACCCCAGCCCCAGGAGCCCAACCCCTGAGCGCCCGAACCATAGCTCCAGGGGCCTAAACCCTGGGGCCCCAACACCAGCTCCAGGGGCCCAACCCCTGAGCGCCCGAACCATAGCTCCAGGGGCCGAATCCCTGGGGCCCCAACAACAGCTAAAGGGGCCCAACCCCTGAGCGCCCGAACCATAGCTCCAGGGGCCTAACCCCTGGGGCCCCAACACTAGCTCCAGGGGTCCAACCCCTGAGCGCCCGAACCATAGCTCCAGGGGCCTAACTCCTGTGGGCCCCAACACCAGCTCCAGGGGTCCAACCCCTGAGCGCCCGAACCATAGCTGCAGGGGCCTAACCCCTGGGGCCCCAACACGAGCTCCAGGGGGCCAACCCCTGGGGGCCCCAACACCAGCTCCAGGGGCCCAACCCCTGAGCCGCCCGAACCATAGCTCCAGGGGCCTAACCCCTGGGGGCCTCAACCCCAGCCCCAGGGGCCTAACTCCTGTGGGCCCCAACACCAGCTCCAGGGGTCCAACCCCTGAGCGCCCGAACCATAGCTCCAGGGGCCTAACCCCTGGGGGCCCCAACATCAGCTACAGGGGTTAAACCCCTGAGCGCCCGAACCATAACTCCAGGGGCCTAACCCCTGGGGGCCCCCACCCCAGCTCCAGGGGCCCAACCCCTGGGGCCCTAGACCCCAGCTCCAGGGGCCTAACCCCTGAGCGCCCGTATCACAGCTCCAGGGGCCTAACCCCTGGGGGCCCAAACCCCAGCTCCAGGAGCCCAAACCCTGGGGGCCCCAACACCAGCTCCAGGGGCCCAACCCCTGAGCGCCCAAACCATCGCTCCAGGGGCCCAACCCCTGAGCGCCTGAACCATAGCTGCAGGTGCTAACCCCTGGGGGCCTCAACCCCAGCCCCAGGGGCCTAACTCCTGTGGGCCCCAACACCAGCTCCAGGGGTCCAACCCCTTAGTGCCCGAAGCATAACTCCAGGGGCCTAACCCCTGGGGGCCCCCACCCCAGCTCCACGGGCCCAACCCCTGGGGCCCTAGACCCCAGCTCCAGGGGCCTAACCCCTGAGCGCCCGAACCATAGCTCCAGGGGCCTAACCCCTGGGGGCCTCAACCCCAGCCCCAGGAGCCCAACCCCTGGGGGCCCCAACACCATCTCCAGGGTCCCAACCCCTGAGCGACCGAACCATAGCTCCAGGGGCCTAACCCCCGGGGGCCCCAACACCAGCTCCAGCGGCCCAACCCCTGAGTGCCCGAACCATAGCTGCAGAGGCCCAACCCCTGACAGCTTCAACACCAGCTCCAGGGGCCCAGCCCCTTGGGGCCCCAACACCAGTCCAGGGGCAAAACCCCTTAGTGCCCGAAGCATAGCTCGAGGGGCCTAACCCCTCGGGGCCCCAACACTAGCTCCAGGGGTCCAACCCCTGAGCGCCCGAACCATAGCTCCAGGGGCCTAACTCCTGTGGGCCCCAACACCAGCTCCAGGGGTCCAACCCCTGAGCGCCCGAACCATAGCTCCAGGGGCCTAATCCCTGGGGCCCCAACACCAGCTCCAGGGGCCCAACCCCTCAGCGCCCGAACCATAGCTCCAGGGGCCTAACCCCTGGGGGCCCCAACACCAGCTCCAGGGGTCCAACCCCTGAGTGCCCGAACCATAGCTGCAGAGGCCCAACCCCTGACAGCTTCAACACCAGCTCCAGGGGCCCAGCCCCTTGGGGCCCCAACACCAGTCCAGGGGCAAAACCCCTTAGTGCCCGAAGCATAGCTCGAGGGGCCTAACCCCTCGGGGCCCCAACACTAGCTCCAGGGGTCCAACCCCTTAGTGCCCGAAGCATAGCTCGAGGGGCCTAACCCCTCGGGGCCCCAACACTAGCTCCAGGGGTCCAACCCCTGAGCGCCCGAACCATAGCTCCAGGGGCCTAACTCCTGTGGGCCCCCACCCCAGCTCCAACGGCCCAACCCCAGAGCGCCGGAACCATAGCTCCAGGGGCCTAACCCCTGGGGGCCTCAACCCCAGCCCCAGGAGCCCAACCCCTGAGCGCCCGAACCATAGCTCCAGGGGCCGAATCCCTGGGGCCCCAACAACAGCTAAAGGGGCCCAACCCCTGAGCGCCCGAACCATAGCTCCAGGGGCCTAACCCCTCGGGGCCCCAACACTAGCTCCAGGGGTCCAACCCCTGAGCGCCCGAACCATAGCTCCAGGGGCCTAACTCCTGTGGGCCCCAACACCAGCTCCAGGGGTCCAACCCCTGAGCGCCCGAACCATAGCTCCAGGGGCCTAATCCCTGGGGCCCCAACACCAGCTCCAGGGGCCCAACCCCTCAGCGCCCGAACCATAGCTCCAGGGGCCTAACCCCTGGGGGCCCCAACACCAGCTCCAGGGGTCCAACCCCTGAGTGCCCGAACCATAGCTGCAGAGGCCCAACCCCTGACAGCTTCAACACCAGCTCCAGGGGCCCAGCCCCTTGGGGCCCCAACACCAGTCCAGGGGCAAAACCCCTTAGTGCCCGAAGCATAGCTCGAGGGGCCTAACCCCTGGGGGCCCCAACACTAGCTCCAGGGGTCCAACCCCTGAGCGCCCGAAGCATAGCTCGAGGGGCCTAACCCCTCGGGGCCCCAACACCAGCTCCAGCGGCCCAGCCCCTGGAGCTATGGTTCGGGCGCTCAGGGGTTGGGCCCCTGGAGCTGGGGTCTAGGGCCCCAGGGGTTGGGCCCCTGGAGCTGGGGTGGGGGCCCCCAGGGGTTAGGCCCCTGGAGCTATGGTTCGGGCGCTCAGGGGTTGGGCCCCTTTAGCTGTTGTTGGGGCCCCAGGGATTCGGCCCCTGGAGCTATGGTTCGGGCGCTCAGGGGTTGGGCTCCTGGGGCTGGGGTTGAGGCCCCCAGGGGTTAGGCCCCTGGAGCTATGGTTCCGGCGCTCTGGGGTTGGGCCGTTGGAGCTGGGGTGGGGGCCCACAGGAGTTAGGCCCCTGGAGCTATGGTTCGGGCGCTCAGGGGTTGGACCCCTGGAGCTAGTGTTGGGGCCCCGAGGGGTTAGGCCCCTCGAGCTATGCTTCGGGCACTAAGGGGTTGGACCCCTGGAGCTAGTGTTGGGGCCCCGAGGGGTTAGGCCCCTCGAGCTATGCTTCGGGCACTAAGGGGTTTTGCCCCTGGACTGGTGTTGGGGCCCCAAGGGGCTGGGCCCCTGGAGCTGGTGTTGAAGCTGTCAGGGGTTCGGCCTCTGCAGCTATGGTTCGGGCACTCAGGGGTTGGGCCGCTGGAGCTGGTGTTGGGGCCCCCGGGGGTTAGGCCCCTGGAGCTATGGTTCGGTCGCTCAGGGGTTGGGACCCTGGAGATGGTGTTGGGGCCCCCAGGGGTTGGGCTCCTGGGGCTGGGGTTGAGGCCCCCAGGGGTTAGGCCCCTGGAGCTATGGTTCGGGCGCTCAGGGGTTAGGCCCCTGGAGCTGGGGTCTAGGGCCCCAGGGGTTGGGCCCCTGGAGCTGGGGTGGGGGCCCCCAGGGGTTAGGCCCCTGGAGCTATGGATCGGGCGCTCAGAGGTTGGGCCCCTGGAGATGGTGTTGGGGCCCCCAGAGGTTTGGCCGCTGGAGCTATGGTTCCGGCGGTCAGGGGTTGGGCCGTTGGAGCTGGGGTTTTGGGCCCCCAGGGGTTAGGCCCCTGGAGCTATGGTTCGGGCGCTCAGGGGTTGGACCCCTGGAGCTGGTGTTGGGGCCCACAGGAGTTAGGCCCCTGGGGCTGGGGTTGAGGCCCCCAGGGGTTAGGCCCCTGGAGCTATGGTTCGGGCGGCTCAGGGGTTGGGCCCCTGGAGCTGGTGTTGGGGCCCCCAGGGGTTGGCCCCCTGGAGCTCGTGTTGGGGCCCCAGGGGTTAGGCCCCTGCAGCGATGGTTCGGGCGCTCAGGGGTTGGACCCCTGGAGCTGGTGTTGGGGCCCACAGGAGTTAGGCCCCTGGAGCTATGGTTCGGGCGCTCAGGGGTTGGGCCCCTGGAGCTGGTGTTGGGGCCCCAGGGATTAGGCCCCTGGAGCTATGGTTCGGGCCCCCAGGGGTTAGGCCCCTGGAGCTGTGATACGGGCGCTCAGGGGTTAGGCCCCTGGAGCTGGGGTCTAGGGCCCCAGGGGTTGGGCCCCTGGAGCTGGGGTGGGGGCCCCCAGGGGTTAGGCCCCTGGAGTTATGGTTCGGGCGCTCAGGGGTTTAACCCCTGTAGCTGATGTTGGGGCCCCCAGGGGTTAGGCCCCTGGAGCTATGGTTCGGGCGCTCAGGGATTGGACCCCTGGAGCTGGTGTTGGGGCCCACAGGAGTTAGGCCCCTGGGGCTGGGGTTGAGGCCCCCAGGGGTTAGGCCCCTGGAGCTATGGTTCGGGCGGCTCAGGGGTTGGGCCCCTGGAGCTGGTGTTGGGGCCCCCAGGGGTTGGCCCCCTGGAGCTCGTGTTGGGGCCCCAGGGGTTAGGCCCCTGCAGCTATGGTTCGGGCGCTCAGGGGTTGGACCCCTGGAGCTGGTGTTGGGGCCCACAGGAGTTAGGCCCCTGGAGCTATGGTTCGGGCGCTCAGGGGTTGGACCCCTGGAGCTAATGTTGGGGCCCCAGGGGTTAGGCCCCTGGAGCTATGGTTCGGGCGCTCAGGGGTTGGGCCCCTTTAGCTGTTGTTGGGGCCCCAGGGATTCGGCCCCTGGAGCTATGGTTCGGGCGCTCAGGGGTTGGGCTCCTGGGGCTGGGGTTGAGGCCCCCAGGGGTTAGGCCCCTGGAGCTATGGTTCCGGCGCTCTGGGGTTGGGCCGTTGGAGCTGGGTTGGGGGCCCACAGGGGTTGGGCCCCTGGAGCTGGTGTTGGGGCCCCAGGGATTAGGCCCCTGGAGCTATGGTTCAGGCCCTCAGGTGTTGGGCCTCTGCAGCTATGGTTCGGGCGCTCAGGGGTTAGGCCCCTGGAGCTGGGGTCTAGGGCCCCAGGGGTTGGGCCCCTGGAGCTGGGGTGGGGGCCCCCAGGGGTTAGGCCCCTGGAGCTATGGTTCGGGCGCTCAGAGGTTGGGCCCCTGGAGATGGTGTTGGGGCCCCCAGAGGTTTGGCCGCTGGAGCTATGGTTCGGGCGCTCAGGGGTTTAACCCCTGGAGCTGATGTTGGGGCCCCCAGGGGTTGGGCCCCTGGAGCTCGTGTTGGGGCCCCAGGGATTCGGCCCCTGGAGCTATGGTTCGGGCGCTCAGAGGTTGGGCCCCTGGAGATGGTGTTGGGGCCCCCAGAGGTTTGGCCGCTGGAGCTATGGTTCCGGCGGTCAGGGGTTGGGCCGTTGGAGCTGGGGTTTTGGGCCCCCAGGGGTTAGCACCTGCAGCTATGGTTCAGGCGCTCAGGGGTTGGGCCCCTGGAGCGATGGTTTGGGCGCTCAGGGGTTGGGCCCCTGGAGCTGGTGTTGGGGCCCCCAGGGTTTGGGCTCCTGGAGCTGGGGTTTGGGCCCCCAGGGGTTAGGCCCCTGGAGCTGTGATACGGGCGCTCAGGGGTTAGGCCCCTGGAGCTGGGGTCTAGGGCCCCAGGGGTTGGGCCCCTGGAGCTGGGGTGGGGGCCCCCAGGGGTTAGGCCCCTGGAGTTATGGTTCGGGCGCTCAGGGGTTTAACCCCTGGAGCTGATGTTGGGGCCCCCAGGGGTTGGGCCCCTGGAGCTCGTGTTGGGGCCCCAGGGATTCGGCCCCTGGAGCTATGGTTCGGGCGCTCAGGGGTTGGGCCCCTGGAGCTGGTGTTGGGGCCCCAGGGATTCGGCCCCTGGAGCTATGGTTCGGGCCCCCAGGGGTTGGGCTCCTGGGGCTGGGGTTGAGGCCCCCAGGGGTTAGGCCCCTGGAGCTATGGTTCCGGCGCTCTGGGGTTGGGCCCCTGGAGCTGATGTTGGGGCCCCCAGGGGTTGGGCCCCTGGAGCTGGTGTTGGGGCCCCAGGGATTAGGCCCCTGGAGCTATGGTTCAGGCCCTCAGGGGTTGGGCCTCTGCAGCTATGGTTCGGGCACTCAGGGGTTGGGCCCCTGGAGCTGATGTTGGGGCCCCCAGGGGTTGGACCCCTGGAGCTAGTGTTGGGGCCCCGAGGGGTTAGGCCCCTCGAGCTATGCTTCGGGCACTAAGGGGTTTTGCCCCTGGACTGGTGTTGGGGCCCCAAGGGGCTGGGCCCCTGGAGCTGGTGTTGAAGCTGTCAGGGGTTGGGCCTCTGCAGCTATGGTTCGGGCACTCAGGTGTTGGGCCGCTGGAGCTGGTGTTGGGGCCCCCGGGGGTTAGGCCCCTGGAGCTATGGTTCGGTCGCTCAGGGGTTGGTCCCCTGGAGCTGGTGTTGGGGCCCCAGGGATTAGGCCCCTGGAGCTATGGTTCAGGCCCTCAGGGGTTGGGCCTCTGCAGCTATGGTTCGGGCACTCAGGGGTTGGGCCCCTGGAGCTGATGTTGGGGCCCCCAGGGGTTGGGCCCCTGGGGCTGGTGTTGGGGCCCCAGGGGTTAGGCCCCTGGAGCTATGGTTCGGGAGCTCAGGGGTTGGACCCCTGGAGCTGGTGTTGGGGCCCACAGGAGTTAGGCCCCTGGGGCTGGGGTTGAGGCCCCCAGGGGTTAGGCCCCTGGAGCTATGGTTCGGGCGGCTCAGGGGTTGGGCCCCTGGAGCTGGTGTTGGGGCCCCCAGGGGTTGGCCCCCTGGAGCTCGTGTTGGGGCCCCAGGGGTTAGGCCCCTGCAGCTATGGTTCGGGCGCTCAGGGGTTGGACCCCTGGAGCTGGTGTTGGGGCCCACAGGAGTTAGGCCCCTGGGGCTGGGGTTGAGGCCCCCAGGGGTTAGGCCCCTGGAGCTATGGTTCGGGCGGCTCAGGGGTTGGGCCCCTGGAGCTGGTGTTGGGGCCCCCAGGGGTTGGCCCCCTGGAGCTAGTGTTGGGGCCCCAGGGGTTAGGCCCCTGCAGCTATGGTTCGGGCGCTCAGGGGTTGGACCCCTGGAGCTAGTGTTGGGGCCCCAGGGATTAGGCCCCTGGAGCTATGGTTCGGGCGCTCAGGGGTTGGGCCCTTGGAGCTGGGGTGGGGGCCCCCAGGGGTTAGGCCCCTGGCGCCATGGTTCGGGCGCTCAGGGGTTGGGCCCTTGGAGCTGGGGTGGGGGCCCCCAGTGGTTAGGCCCCTGGAACTATGGTACGGGCACTCAGGGGTAGGGACCGAGGAGCTGGTGTTGGGGCCCCCAGGGGTTAGGCCCCTGGAGGTATTGTTCGGGCGCTCAGGGGTTGTGTCCTTGGAACTGGTGTTCGGCCCCCAGGGATTAGGCCCCTGGAGCTATGGTTCGGGCGCTCAGGGGTTGGGACCCTGGAGCTGATGTTGGGGCCCCCAGGGGTTGGGCTCCTGGGGCTGGGGTTGAGGCCCCCAGGGGTTAGGCCCCTGGAGCTGTGATACGGGCGCTCAGGGGTTAGGCCCCTGGAGCTGGGGTCTAGGGCCCCAGGGGTTGGGCCCCTGGAGCTGGGGTGGGGGCCCCCAGGGGTTAGGCCCCTGGAGTTATGCTTCGGGCACTAAGGGGTTTTGCCCCTGGAGCTGGTGTTGGGGCCCCCAGGGGTTGGGCTCCTGGGGCTGGGGTTGAGGCCCCCAGGGGTTAGGCCCCTGGAGCTATGGTTCCGGCGCTCTGGGGTTGGGCCCCTGGAGCTGATGTTGGGGCCCCCAGGGGTTGGGCCCCTGGAGCTGGTGTTGGGGCCCCAGGGATTAGGCCCCTGGAGCTATGGTTCAGGCCCTCAGGGGTTGGGCCTCTGCAGCTATGGTTCGGGCACTCAGGGGTTGGGCCCCTGGAGCTGATGTTGGGGCCCCCAGGGGTTGGGCCCCTGGGGCTGGTGTTGGGGCCCCAGGGGTTAGGCCCCTGGAGCTATGGTTCGGGCGCTCAGGGGTTGGACCCCTGGAGCTGGTGTTGGGGCCCACAGGAGTTAGGCCCCTGGAGCTATGGTTCGGGCGCTCAGGGGTTGGACCCCTGGAGCTAGTGTTGGGGCCCCGAGGGGTTAGGCCCCTCGAGCTATGCTTCGGGCACTAAGGGGTTTTGCCCCTGGAGCTGGTGTTGGGGCCCCCAGGGGTTGGGCTCCTGGGGCTGGGGTTGAGGCCCCCAGGGGTTAGGCCCCTGGAGCTATGGTTCCGGCGCTCTGGGGTTGGGCCCCTGGAGCTGATGTTGGGGCCCCCAGGGGTTGGGCCCCTGGAGCTGGTGTTGGGGCCCCAGGGATTAGGCCCCTGGAGCTATGGTTCAGGCCCTCAGGGGTTGGGCCTCTGCAGCTATGGTTCGGGCACTCAGGGGTTGGGCCCCTGGAGCTGATGTTGGGGCCCCCAGGGGTTGGGCCCCTGGCGCTGGTGTTGGGGCCCCAGGGGTTAGGCCCCTGGAGCTATGGTTCGAGCGCTCAGGGGTTGGGCCCCTGGAGCTGGTGTTAGGGCCCCCAGGGGTTGGAGCCCTGGAGCTGGTGTTGGGGCCCCAGGGGTTAGGCCCCTGGAGCTATGGTTCGGGCGCTCAGGGGTTGGGCCCCTGGAGCTGGTGTTGGGGCCCCCAGAGGTTGGGCCCCTGGAGCTGGTGTTGGTTCCCCAGGGGTTAGGCCCCTGCAGCTATGGTTCGGGCGCTCAGGGGTTGGACCCCTGGAGCTAGTGTTGGGGCCCCGAGGGGTTAGGCCCCTCGAGCTATGCTTCGGGCACTAAGGGGTTTTGCCCCTGGACTGGTGTTGGGGCCCCAAGGGGCTGGGCCCCTGGAGCTGGTGTTGAAGCTGTCAGGGGTTGGGCCTCTGCAGCTATGGTTCGGGCACTCAGGGGTTGGGCCGCTGGAGCTGGTGTTGGGGCCCCCGGGGGTTAGGCCCCTGGAGCTATGGTTCGGTCGCTCAGGGGTTGGTCCCCTGGAGCTGGTGTTGGGAACCCAGGGATTAGGCCCCTGGAGCTATAGTTTAGGCGCTCAGGGGTTGGGCCCCTGGAGCCATGGTTTGGGCGTTCAGGGGTTGGGTCCCTGGAGCTGGTGTTGGGGCCCCCAGGGGTTGGGCTCCTGGGGCTGGGGTTGAGGCCCCCAGGGGTTAGGCCCCTGGAGCTATGGTTCCGGCGCTCTGGGGTTGGGCCCCTGGAGCTGATGTTGGGGCCCCCAGGGGTTGGGCCCCTGAAGCTGGTGTTGGGGCCCCAGGGATTAGGCCCCTGGAGCTATGGTTCAGGCCCTCAGGGGTTGGGCCTCTGCAGCTATGGTTCGGGCACTCAGGGGTTGGGCCCCTGGAGCTGATGTTGGGGCCCCCAGGGGTTGGGCCCCTGGCGCTGGTGTTGGGGCCCCAGGGGTTAGGCCCCTGGAGCTATGGTTCGAGCGCTCAGGGGTTGGGCCCCTGGAGCTGGTGTTGGGGCCTCCAGGGGTTGGGCCCCTGGAGCTGGTGTTGGGGCCCCAGGGATTAGGCCCCTGGAGCTATGGTTCAGGCCCTCAGGGGTTGGGCCTCTGCAGCTATGGTTCGGGCACTCAGGGGTTGGGCCGCTGGAGCTGGTGTTGGGGCCCCCAGGGGTTAGGCCCCTTGAGCTATGGTTCGGGCGCTCAGGGGTTGGACCCCTGGAGCTAGTGTTGGGGCCCCGAGGGGTTAGGCCCCTCGAGCTATGCTTCGGGCACTAAGGGGTTTTGCCCCTGGACTGGTGTTGGGGCCCCAAGGGGCTGGGCCCCTGGAGCTGGTGTTGAAGCTGTCAGGGGTTGGGCACCTGGAGCTATGGTTCGGGCGCTGAGGGGTTGGGCCCCTGGAGCTGGTGTTGGGGCCCCAGGGATTAGGCCCCTGGAGCTATGGTTCGGGCGCTCAGGGGTTGGACCCCTGGAGCTGGTGTTGGGGCCCACAGGAGTTAGGCCCCTGGAGCTATGGTTCGGGCGCTCAGGGGTTGGACCCCTGGAGCTAGTGTTGGGGCCCCGAGGGGTTAGGCCCCTCGAGCTATGCTTCGGGCACTAAGGGGTTTTGCCCCTGGACTGGTGTTGGGGCCCCAAGGGGCTGGGCCCCTGGAGCTGGTGTTGAAGCTGTCAGGGGTTGGGCACCTGGAGCTATGGTTCGGGCGCTGAGGGGTTGGGCCCCTGGAGCTGGTGTTGGGGCCCCAGGGATTAGGCCCCTGGAGCTATGGTTCAGGCCCTCAGGGGTTGGGCCTCTGCAGCTATGGTTCGGGCACTCAGGGGTTGGGCCGCTGGAGCTGGTGTTGGGGCCCCCAGGGGTTGGGCTCCTGGGGCTGGTGTTGGGGCCCCAGGGGTTAGGCCCCTGGAGCTATGGTTCGGGCGCTCAGGGGTTGGGCCCCTGGAGCTGGTGTTGGGGCCCCCAGAGGTTGGGCCCCTGGAGCTGGTGTTGGTTCCCCAGGGGTTAGGCCCCTGGAGCTATGGTTCGGGCGGCTCAGGGGTTGGGCCCCTGGAGCTGGTGTTGGGGCCCCCAGGGGTTGGCCCCCTGGAGCTCGTGTTGGGGCCCCAGGGGTTAGGCCCCTGCAGCTATGGTTCGGGCGCTCAGGGGTTGGACCCCTGGAGCTGGTGTTGGGGCCCACAGGAGTTAGGCCCCTGGAGCTATGGTTCGGGCGCTCAGGGGTTGGACCCCTGGAGCTAGTGTTGGGGCCCCGAGGGGTTAGGCCCCTCGAGCTATGCTTCGGGCACTAAGGGGTTTTGCCCCTGGACTGGTGTTGGGGCCCGAAGGGGCTGGGCCCCTGGAGCTGGTGTTGAAGCTGTCAGGGGTTGGGCACCTGGAGCTATGGTTCGGGCGCTGAGGGGTTGGGCCCCTGGAGCTGGTGTTGGGGCCCCAGGGGTTAGGCCCCTGGAGCTATGGTTCGGGCGCTCAGGGGTTGGGCCCCTTTAGCTGTTGTTGGGGCCCCCAGTGGTTGGGCTCCTGGGGCTGGGGTTGGGGCCCCCAGGGTTTGGGCCCCTGGAGCTGGGGTGGGGGCCCCCAGGGGTTAGGCCCCTGGAGCTATGGTTCGGGCCCTCAGAGGTTGGGCCCCTGGAGCTGATGTTGGGGCCCCCAGGGGTTGGGCCCCTGGAGCTGGTGTTGGGGCCCCAGGGATTAGGCCCCTGGAGCTATGGTTCAGGCCCTCAGGGGTTGGGCCTCTGCAGCTATGGTTCGGGCACTCAGGGGTTGGGCCCCTGGAGCTGATGTTGGGGCCCCCAGGGGTTGGGCCCCTGGCGCTGGTGTTGGGGCCCCAGGGGTTAGGCCCCTGGAGCTATGGTTCGAGCGCTCAGGGGTTGGGCCCCTGGAGCTGGTGTTGGGGCCTCCAGGGGTTGGGCCCCTGGAGCTGGTGTTGGGGCCCCAGGGATTAGGCCCCTGGAGCTATGGTTCAGGCCCTCAGGGGTTGGGCCTCTGCAGCTATGGTTCGGGCACTCAGGGGTTGGGCCGCTGGAGCTGGTGTTGGGGCCCCCAGGGGTTGGGCTCCTGGGGCTGGTGTTGGGGCCCCAGGGGTTAGGCCCCTGGAGCTATGGTTCGGGCGCTCAGGGGTTGGGCCCCTGGAGCTGGTGTTGGGGCCCCCAGAGGTTGGGCCCCTGGAGCTGGTGTTGGTTCCCCAGGGGTTAGGCCCCTGGAGCTATGGTTCGGGCGGCTCAGGGGTTGGGCCCCTGGAGCTGGTGTTGGGGCCCCCAGGGGTTGGCCCCCTGGAGCTCGTGTTGGGGCCCCAGGGGTTAGGCCCCTGCAGCTATGGTTCGGGCGCTCAGGGGTTGGACCCCTGGAGCTGGTGTTGGGGCCCACAGGAGTTAGGCCCCTGGAGCTATGGTTCGGGCGCTCAGGGGTTGGGCCCCTGGAGCTATGGTTCGGGCGCTCAGGGGTTAGGCCCCTGGAGCTGGGGTCTAGGGCCCCAGGGGTTGGGCCCCTGGAGCTGGGGTGGGGACCCCCAGGGGTTAGGCCCCTGGAGTTATGGTTCGGGCGCTCAGGGGTTGGGCCCCTGGAGCTGCTTTTGGGGCCCCCAGGGGTTAGGCCCCTGGAGCTATGGTTCGGGCGCTCAGGGGTTGGGCCCCTGGAGCTGGTGTTGGGGCCCCCAGGTGTTGGGCCCCTGGAGCTGGGGTTGGAGCCCCAGGGGGATAGACCCCTGGAGCTATGGTTCGGGCGCTCAGGGGTTGGACCCCTGGAGCTGGTGTTGGGGCCCCCAGGGGTTGGCCCCCTGGAGCTCGTGTTGGGGCCCCAGGGGTTAGGCCCCTACAGCTATGGTTCGGGCGCTCAGGGGTTGGACCCCTGGAGCTGGTGTTGGGGCCCACAGGAGTTAGGCCCCTGGAGGTATTGTTCGGGCGCTCAGGGGTTGGACCCCTGGAGCTAGTGTTGGGGCCCCGAGGGGTTAGGCCCCTCGAGCTATGCTTCGGGCACTAAGGGGTTTTGCCCCTGGACTGGTGTTGGGGCCCCAAGGGGCTGGGCCCCTGGAGCTGGTGTTGAAGCTGTCAGGGGTTGGGCACCTGGAGCTATGGTTCGGGCGCTGAGGGGTTGGGCCCCTGGAGCTGGTGTTGGGGCCCCAGGGGTTAGGCCCCTGGAGCTATGGTTCGGGCGCTCAGGGGTTGGGCCCCTTTAGCTGTTGTTGGGGCCCCCAGTGGTTGGGCTCCTGGGGCTGGGGTTGGGGCCCCCAGGGGTTAGGCCCCTCTAGCTATGGTTCCGGCGCTCAGGGGTTGGGCCGTTGGAGCTTGGGTGGGGGCCCCCAGGGGTTAGGCCCCTTCAGCTATGGTTCGGTCGCTCAGGGGTTGGACCCCTGGAGCTGGTGTTGGGGCCCACAGGGGTTAGGCCCCTGGTGGTATTGTTCGGGCTCTCAGGGGTTGTGCCCCTGGAGCTGGTGTTGGGGGCCCCAGGGGTTAGGCCCCTGGAGGGATCGTTCGGGCGCTCAGGGGTTGGGCCCTTGGAGCTGGTGTTAAGGCCCCCAGGGATTAGGCTCGTGGAGCTATGGTTCGGGCGCTCAGGGGTTGGGCCCCTGGAGCTGGAGTCGAATGCTCCAGGGGTTTGGCCCCTGAACCTGGGGTTCTGGCCCCCGTGGGTTAGGCCCCTGGAGCCATGGTTCGGGCGCTCAGGGGTTGGGCCCCTGGAGCTGGTGTTGCGGCCCCCAGGGGTTGGGCCCCTGGAGCTGGTGTTGGGGCCCCAGGGATTCGGCCCCTGGAGCTATGGTTCGGGCGCTCAGGGGTTGGGCCCCTGGAGCTGGTGTTGGGGCCCCCAGGGGTTGGGCCCCTGGAGCTGGTGTTGGGGCCCCAGGGGTTAGGCCCCTGGAGCTATGGTTCGGGCGCTCAGGGGTTGGGCCCCTGGAGCTATGGTTCGGGCGCTCAGGGGTTGGGCCCGTGGAGCTGGGGTCGAGGTCTCCAGGGGTTTGGCCCCTGGACCTGGGGTTGTGGCCCCCGGGGGTTAGGGCCCTGGAGCTATGGTTCGGTTGCTCAGGGTTTGGGCTTCTGGAGCTGGTGTTGGGGCCCCAGGGATTAGGCCCCTGGAGCTATGGTTCAGGCGCTCAGGGGTTGGGCCCCTGGAGCGATGGTTTGGGCGCTCAGGGGTTGGGCCCCTGGAGCTGGTGTTGGGGCCCCCAGGGTTTGGGCTCCTGGGGCTGGGGTTGGGGCCCCCAGGGGTTAGGCCCCTGGAGGTATGGTTCGAGCGCTCAGGTTTTGGGCTCTTGGAGCTGGGGTGGGTTCCCCCAGGGGTTAGGCCCCTGTGCTATTGTTCGAGCGCTCAGGGGTTGGGCCCCTGGAGCTGGTGTTGGGGCTCCCATGGGTTAGGCCCCTGGAGGTATTGTTCGGGCGCTCACGGGTTGGGCCCTTGGAGCTGGTGTTGGGCCCCCAGGGATTAGACCCCTGGAGCTATGGTTCGGGCGCTCAGGGCTTTTGACAATGGAGCTCGTGTTGGGGCCCCCAGGTGTTGGGCCCCTGGAGCTGGGGTTGGAGCCCCAGGGGGATAGACCCCTGGAGCTATGGTTCGGGCGCTGAGGGGTTGGGCCCCTGGAGCTGGTGTTGGGGCCCCCAGGGGTTGGGCTCCTGGGGGTGGGGTTGGGGCCCCCAGCGGTTAGGCCCCTGGAGCTATGGTTCCGGCGCTCAGGGGTTGGGCCGTTGGAGCTGGGGTGCGGCCCCCAGGGGTTAGGCCCCTGCAGCTATGGTTCGGTCGCTCAGGGGTTGGACCCCTGGAGCTGGTGTTGGGGCCCACAGGTGTTAGGCCCCTGGAGGGATCGTTCGGGCGCTCAGGGTTTGAGCGCTTGGAACTGGTGTTAAGGCCCCCAGGGATTAGGCTCGTGGAGCTATGGATCGGGCGCTCAGGGGTTGGGCCCCTGGAGCTGGGGTCGAGGGCTCTAGAGGTTTGGCCCCTGAACCTGAGGTTCTGGCCCCCGTGGGTAAGGCCCCTGGAGCTATGGTTCGGGCGCTCAGGGGTTGGGCCCCTGGAGCTGGTGTTGTGGTCCCCAGGGGTTGGGCCCCTGGAGCTGGTGTTGGGGCCCCAGGGATTAGGCCCCTGGAGCTATGGTTCAGGCGCTCTGGGGTTGGAACCCTGGAGCTGGTGTTGGGGCCCCCAGGGGTTGGGCCCCTGGAGTTGGGGTTGGGGCACCAGGGGTTATGCCGATGGAGCTATGGTTCGGGGGCTCAGGGGTTGGTCCCCTGGAGCTGGTGTTGGGGCTCCCAGGGGTTGGGCCCCTGGAGCTGGGGTTGGGGCTGCCAGGGGTTAGGCCCCTGGAGCTATGGTTCGGGGTCTGAGGGTTTGGGCCCCTGGAGCTGGTGTTGGGGCCTCCAGGGGTTGGGCCCCTGGAGCTGGGGTTCGGGCCCCCAGGTGTTAGGCCTCTGCAGATATGGTTCTGACTCTCAGGGGTTGGGCCCCTGGAGCTGCTGTTGGATCCCCGAGTGGTAAGGGCCCTGGAGCTGGTGTTGGGGCCCGAGGGGTTAGGCCCCTGGAGCTATGGTTCGAGCGCTCAGGGGTTGGGCCCCTGGAGCTATGGTTCGGGCGCTCAGGGGTTGGTCCCTTGGAGCTGGGGTGGGGGCCCCTAGGGGTTAGGCCCCTGGAGCTATGTTTCGGGCGCTCAGGGGTTGGGCCGTTGGAGCTGGGGTGGGGGCCCACAGGGGTTAGGCCCCTGGAGGTATTGCTCGGGCGCTCAGGGGTTGGGCCCCTGGAGCTGGTGTTGGGGCCTCGAGGGGTTAGGCCCCTCGAGCTATGCTTCGGGCGCTCAGGGGTTGGACCCCTGGAGCTGGTGTTGGGGCCCACAGGGGTTAGGCCCCTTGAGGTATTGTTCGGGCGCTCAGGGGTTGGGCCCCTGGAGCTGGTGTTGGGGCCCCCAGGGGTTAGGCCCCTGGAGGGATCGTTCGGGCGCTCAGGGTTTGGGCCCTTGGAGCTGGTGTTGAGGCCCCCAGGGATTAGGCCCCTGGAGCTATGGTTCGGGCGCTCAGGGGTAGGGCTCCTGGAGCTGGTGTTGGGGCCCGCAGGGGTTGGGCCCCTGGAGCTGTGATTGGGGCCCCCGGGGGTTAGGAACCTGGAGCTATGGTTCGGGCGCTCAGGGGTTGGGACAATGGAGCTGGTGTCGGGGCCCCCTGGGGTTGGGCCGTGGAGCTGGGGTTGGAGCTCCCGGGGGTTAGACCCCTGGAGCTATGGTTCGGGCGCTGAGGGGTTGGGCCCCTGGAGCTGGTGTTGGGGCCCCCAGGGGTTGGGCCCCTGGAGCTCGTGTTGGGGCCCCAGGGGTTAGGCCCCTGGAGCTATGGTTCGGGCGCTCAGAGGTTGGGCCCCTGGAGATGGTGTTGGGGCCCCCAGGGGTTGGGCTCCTGGGTCTTTGATAGGGGCCCCCAGGGGTTAGGCCCCTGGAGCTATGGTTCCGGGGGTCAGGGGTTGGGCCGTTGGAGCTGGGGTTTTGGGCCCCCAGGGGTTAGGCCCCTGCAGCTATGGTTCGGTCGCTCAGGGGTTGGACCCCTGGAGGTGGTGTTGGGGCCCACAGGTGTTAGGCCCCTGGTGGTATTGTTCGGGTTCTCAGGGGTTGGGCCCCTGGAGCTGGTGTTGGGGCCCCCAGGGGTTAGGCCCCTGGAGGGATCGTTCGGGCGCTCAGGGTTTGAGCGCTTGGAGCTGGTGTTAAGGCCCCCAGGGATTAGGCTCGTGGAGCTATGGTTCGGGCGCTCAGGGGTTGGGCCCCTGGAGCTGGGGTCGAGGACTCCAGGGGTTTGGCCCCTGAACCTGGGGTTCTGGCCCCCGTGGGTAAGGCCCCTGGAGCTATGGCTCGGGCGCTCAGGGGTTGGGCCCCTGGAGCTGGTGTTGTGGCCCCCAGGGGTTGGGCCCCTGGAGCTGGTGTTGGGGCCCCAGGGATTAGGCCCCTGGAGCTATGGTTCGGGCGCTCAGGGGTTGGGCCCCTGGAGCTGGTGTTGGGGCCCCCAGGGGTTGGGCCCCTGGAGCTGGTGTTGGGGCCCCAGGGATTAGGCCCCTGGAGCTATGGTTCAGGCGCTCTGGGGTTGGAACCCTGGAGCTGGTGTTGGGGCCCCCAGGGGTTGTTCCCCTGGAGTTGGGGTTGGGGCACCGGGGGTTAGGCCGATGGAGCTATGGTTCGGGCGCTCAGGGGTTGGTCCCCTGGAGCTGGTTTTGGGGCTCCCAGGGGTTGGGCCCCTGGAGCTGGGGTTGGGGCCGTCAGGGGTTAGGCCCCTGGAGCTATGGTTCGGGCTCTGAGGGGTTAGGCCCCTGGAGCTGGTCTTGGGGCCTCCAGGGGTTGGGCCCCTGGAGCTGGGGTTCGGACACCCAGGTGTTAGGCCTCTGCAGATATGTTTCGGGCTCTCAGGGGTTGGGCCCCTGGAGCTGCTGTTGGGGCCCCGAGTGGTAAGGGCCCTGGAGCTGGTGTTGGGGCCCGAGGGGTTAGGCCCCTGGAGCTATGGTTCGAGCGCTCAGGGGTTGGGCCCCTGGAGCTATGGTTCGGGCGCTCAGGGGTTGGTCCCTTGGAGCTGGGGTGGGGGCCCCTAGGGGTTAGGCCCCTGGAGCTATGTTTCGGGCGCTCAGGGTTTGGGCCGTTGGAGCTGGGGTGGGGGCCCACACGGGTTAGGCCCCTGGAGGTATTGCTCGGGCGCTCAGGGGTTGGGCCCCTGGAGCTGGTGTTGGGGCCCCCAGGGGTTAGGCCCCTGGAGGGATCGTTCGGGCGCTCAGGGGTTGGGCCCTTGGAGCTGGTGTTGAGGCCCCCAGGGATTAGGCCACTGGAGCTATGGTTCGGGCGCTCAGGGGTAGGGCTCCTGGAGCTGGTGTTGGGGCCCGCATTGGTTGGGCCCCTGGAGCTGTGGTTGGGGCCCCCGGGGGTTAGGAACCTGGAGCTATGGTTCGGGCGCTCAGGGGTTGGGACAATGGAGCTGGTGTCGGGGCCCCCGGGGGTTGGGCCGTGGAGGTGGGCTTGGAGCTCCCGGGGGTTAGACCCCTGGAGCTATGGTTCGGGCGCTGAGGGTTTGGGCCCCTGGAGCTGGTGTTGGGGCCCCCAGGGGTTGGGCCCCTGGAGCTGGTGTTGGGGCCCCAGGGGTTAGGACCCAGGAGCTATGGTTCGGGCGCTCAGAGGTTGGGCCCCTGGAGCTGGTGTTGGGGCCCCCAGGGGTTGGGCTCCTGGGTCTTTGATAGGGGCCCCAAGGGGTTAGGCCCCTGGAGCTATGGTTCCGGGGGTCAGGGGTTGGGCCGTTGGAGCTGGGGTTTTGGGCCCCCAGGGGTTAGCACCTGCAGCTATGGTTCGGGCGCTTAGGGGTTGGACTCCTGGAGCTGGTGTTGGGGTCCACAGGGGTTAGGCCCCTGGAGGTATTGTTCGGGCGCTCAGGGGTTGGACCCCTGGAGCTGGTGTTGGGGCCCCCAGGGGTTAGGTCCCTGGAGGGATCGTTCGGGCGCTCAGGGGTTGGGCCCTTGGAGCTGGTGTTGAGGCCCCCAGGGATTACGCCCCTGGAGCTATGGTTCGGGCGCTCAGGGGATGCGCTCCTGGAGCTGGTTTTGGGGCCAGCAGGGGTTGGGCCCCTGGAGCTGTGGTTGGGGCCCCCGGGGGTTAGGCCCCTGGAGCTATGGTTCGGGCGCTCAGGGGTTGGGACCCTGGAGCTGGTGTTGGGGCCCCCAGGGGTTAGGCCCCTGGAGCTACGGTTCGGGCGCTCAGGGGTAGGGGTGCATGAGCTGGTGTTGGGGCCCGCAGGGGTTGGGCCCGTGGAGCTGTGGTTGGGGCCCCCGGGGTTTAGGCCCCTGGAGCTATGGTTCGGGCGCTCAGTGGTTTGTACCCTGGAGCTGGTGTTGGGGCCCCAGGGGTTGGGCCCTGGATCTGGGGTTTGAACCCCCGGGGGTTAGACCCCTGGAGCTATGGTTCGGGCGCTGAGGGGTTGGGCCCCTGGATCTGGTGTTGGGGCCCCAGGGGTTCGGTCCCTGGAGGTATTGTTCGGGCGCTCAGGGGTTGGGCCCCTGGAGCTGGTGTTGGGGTCCTGAGGGGTTAGGCCCCTCGAGCTATGCTTCGGGCGCTCAGGGGTTGTCCCCCTGGACTGGTTTTGGGGCCACAAGGGGCTGGGCCCCTGGAGCTGGTGTTGGGGCTGTCAGGGGTTAGGCCCCTGGAGCTATGGTTCGGGCTCTCAGGGGTTGGGCCGCTGGAGCTGGTGTTGGGGCCCCAGGGGTTGGGCCCCTGGCGCTGGTGTTGGCGCCCCAGGGGTTAGGCCCCTGGAGCTATGGTTCGAGCGCTCAGGTTTGGGCCCTTGGAGCTGGGGTGGGTTTCCCCAGGGGTTTGACCCCTGTAGCTATGGTTCGAGCGCTCAGGGGTTGGGCCCTTGGAGCTGGTGTTGGGCCCCCAGGGATTAGGCCCCTGGAGCTATGGTTCGGGCGCTCAGGGCTTTTGACAATGGAGCTCGTGTTGGGGCCCCCAGGTGTTGGGCCCCTGGAGCTGGGGTTGGAGCCCCAGGGGGATAGACCCCTGGAGCTATGGCTCGGGCGCTGAGGGGTTGAGCCCCTGGAGCTGGTTTTGGGGCCCTCAGGGGTTGGGCCCCTGGAGCTGGTGTTGGGGCCCCAGGGGTTAGGCCCCTGGAGCTATGATTCGGGCGCTCAGGGGTTGGGCCCCTGGAGCTGGTGTTAGGGCCCCCAGGTGTTGGGCTCCTGGAGCTGGGGTTGGGGCCCCCAGGGGTTAGGCCCCTGTAGCTATGGTTCCGGCGCTGAGGGGTTGGGCCGTTGGAGCTGGGGTGGGGCCCCCAGGGGTTAGGCCCCTGCAGCTATGGATCGGTCGTTCAGGGGTTGGACCCCTGGAGCTGGTGTTGCGGCCCCCAGGGGTTGGTCCCCTGGAGCTGGTGTTGGGGCCCCAGGGATTAGGCCCCTGGAGCTATGGTTCGGGCTCTCAGGGGTTGGGCCCCTGGAGCTGGGGACGAGGGCTCCAGGGGTTTGGCCCCTGAACCTGGGGTTCTAGCCCCCGTGGGTTAGGCCCCTGGAGCTATGGTTCGGGCGCTCAGGGGTTGGGCCCCTGGAGCTGGTGTTGCGGCCCCCAGGGTTTGGGCCCCTGGAGCTGGTGTTGGGGCTCCAGGGATTAGGCCCCTGGAGCTATGGTTCGGGCGCTCAGGGGTTGGGCCCCTGGAGCTGGTGTTTGGGCCCCCAGGGGTTGGGCCCCTGGAGCTGGTGTAGGGGCCCCAGGGGTTAGGCCCCTGGAGCTATGGTTCGGGCGCTCAGGGGTTGGGCCCCTGGAGCTATGGTTCGGGCGCTCAGGGGTTGGGCCCCTGGAGCTGGGGTCGAGGGCTCCAGGGATTTGGCCCCTGGACCTGGGGTTGTGGCCCCCGGGGGTTAGGCCCCTGGAGCTATGGTTCGGTCGCTCAGGGGTTGGTCCCCTGGAGCTGGTGTTGGGAACCCAGGGATTAGGCCCCTGGAGCTATAGTTTAGGCGCTCAGGGGTTGGGCCCCTGGAGCCATGGTTTGGGCGTTCAGGGGTTGGGTCCCTGGAGCTGGTGTTGGGGCCCCCAGGGGTTGGGCTCCTGGGGCTGGGGTTGAGGCCCCCAGGGGTTAGGCCCCTGGAGCTATGGTTCCAGCGCTCTGGGGTTGGGCCGTTGGAGCTGGGGTGGGGGCCCACAGGGGTTAAGCCCCTGGAGGTATTGTTCGGGCGCTCAGGGGTTGGGCCCCTGGAGCTGGTGTTCGAGCCTCGAGGGGTTAGGCCCCTCGAGCTATGCTTCGGGCGCACAGGGGTTGGACCCCTGGAGCTGGTGTTGGGGCCCACAGGGTTTTGGCCCCTGGAGGTATTGTTCGGGCGCTCAGGGGTTGGGCCCCTGGAGCTGGTGTTGGGGCCCCCAGGGGTTAGGCCCCTGGAGGGATCGTTCAGGCGCTCAGGGGTTGGGCCCTTGGAGCTGGTGTTGAGGCCCCCAGGGATTAGGCCCCTGGAGCTATGGTTCGGGCGCTCAGGGGTTGGGCTCCTGGAGCTGGTGTTGGGGCCCCCAGGGATTGGGACCTTGGAGCTGTGGTTGGGGCCCCCGGGGGTTAGGAACCTGGAGCTATGGTTCGGGCGCTCAGGGGTTGGGACAATGGAGCTGGTGTTGGGGCCCCCTGGGGTTGGGCCGTGGAGCTGGGGTTGGAGCCCCCGGGGGTGAGAACCCTGGAGCTATGGTTCGGGCGCTGAGGGGTTGGGCCCCTGGAGCTGGTGTTGGGGCCCCCAGGGGTTGAGCTCCTGGGGCTTTGGTTGGGGCCCCCAGGGGTGAGGCCCCTGGAGCTATGGTTCCGGCGGTGAGGGGTTGTGCCGTTGGAGCTGGGGTTTTGGGCCCCCAGGGGTTAGCCCCTGCAGCTATGGTTCGGGCGCTTAGGGGTTGGACCCCTGGAGCTGGTGTTGGGGTCCACAGGGGTTAAGCCCCTGGAGGTATTGTTCGGGTGCTCAGGGGTTGGGCCCCTGGAGCTGGTGTTGGGGCCCCCAGGGGTTAGGCCCCTGGAGGGATCGTTCGGGCGCTCAGGGGTTGGGCCCTTGGAGCTGGTGTTGAGGCCCCCAGGGATTAGGCCCCTGGAGCTATGGTTCGGGCACTCAGGGGTTGGACTCCTGGAGCTGGTTTTGGGGCTCGCAGGGGTTGGGCCCCTGGAGCTGTGGTTGGGGCCCCCGGGGGTTAGGCCCCTGGAGCTATGGTTCGGGCGCTCAGGGGTTGGGACCCTGGAGCTGGTGTTGGGGCCGCCAGGGTTTGGGCCCTGGATCTGGGGTTGGAGCCCCCGGGGGTTAGACCCCTGGAGCTATGGTTCGGGCGCTGAATGGTTGGGCCCCTGGAGCTGGTGTTGGGGCCCCCAGGGGTTGGGCCCCTGGAGCTGGTGTTGGGGCCCCCAGGGGTTGGGCTCCTGGGGCTGGGGTTGGGGCCCCGAGGGTTTAGGCCCCTGTAGCTATGGTTCCGGCGCTCAGGGTTTGGGCCGTTGGAGCTGGGGTGGGGGCCCCCAGGGGTTAGGCCCCTGCAGCTATGGTTCGGGTGCTCAGGGGTTGGACCCCTGGAGCTGGTGTTGGGGCCCACAGGGGTTAGGGCCCTGGTGGTATTGTTCGGGCGCTGAGGGGTTGGGCCCCTGGAGCTGGTGTTGCGGCCCCCAGGGGTTGGGCCCCTGGAGGTGTTGTTGTGGCCCCAGGGATTAGGCCCATGGAGCTATGGTTCGGGCGCTCAGGGGTTGGGCCCCTGGAGCTGGTGTTGGGGCCCCCAGGGGTTGGGCCCCTGGAGCTGGTGTTGGGGCCCCAGGGGTTAGGCAACTGGAGCTATGGTTCGGGCGCTCAGGTGTTGCGCCTCTGGAGCTATGGTTCGGGCGCTCAGGGGTTGGGCCCCTGGAGCTGGGGTCGAGGGATCCAGGGGTTTGGCCCCTGAACCTGGGGTTGTGGCCCCCGGGGGTTAGGCCCCTGGAGCTATGGTTCGGTCACTCAGGGGTTGGGCCTCTGGAGCTGGTGTTGGGGCCCCAGGGATTAGGCCCCTGGAGCTATGGTTCAGGCGCTCAGGGGTTGGGCCCCTGGAGCGATGGTTTGGGCGCTCAGGGGTTAGGCCCCTGGAACTGGTGTTGGGGCCCCCAGGGGTTGGGCTCCTGGGGCTGGGTTTGGGGCCCCCGGGGGCTAGGCCCCTGGAGCTATGGTTCCGGCGCTCAGGGGTTGGGCTGTTGGAGCTGGGGTGGGGGCCCCCAGGGGTTAGGCCCCTGCAGCTTTGGTTCGGGCGCTCAGGGGTTGGACTCCTGGAGCTGGTTTTGGGGCTCGCAGGTGTTGGGCCCCTGGAGCTGTGGTTGGGGCCCCCGGGGGTTAGGCCCCTGGAGCTGTGGTTCGGGTGCTCAGGGGTTGGGACCCTGGAGCTGGTGTTGGGGCCCCCAGGGTTTGGGCTCTGGATCTGGGGTTGGAGCCCCTGGGGGTTAAACCCCTGGAGCTATGGTTCGGGCACTGAGGGGTTGGGCCCCTGGAGCTGGTGTTGGGGCCCCCAGGGGTTGGGCCCCTGGAGCTGGTGTTGGGGCCCCAGGGGTTAGGCCCCAGGAGCTATGGTTCGGGCGCTCAGAGGTTGGGCCCCTGGAGCTGGTGTTGGGGCCCCCATTGGTTGGGCTCCTGGGGCTTTGGTTGGGGCCCCCAGGGGTTAGGCCCCTGGAGCTATGGTTCCGGCGGTCAGGGGTTGGGCCGTTGGAGCTGGGGTTTTGGGCCCCCAGGGGTTAGCCCCTGCAGCTATGGTTCGGGCGCTTAGGGGTTGGACCCCTGGAGCTGGTGTTGGGGTTCACAGGGGTTAGGCCCCTGGAGGTATTGTTCGGGCGCTCAGGGGTTGGTCCCCTGGAGCTGGTGTTGGGGCCCCCAGGGGTTAGGCCCCTGGAGGGATCGTTCGGGCGCTCAGGGTTTGGGCTCCTGGAGCTGGTTTTGGGGCCCGCAGGGGTTGGGCCCCTGGAGCTGTGGTTGGGGCCCCCGGGGGTTAGGCCCCTGGAGCTATGGTTCGGGCGCTCAGGGGTTGGGACCCTGGAGCTGGTGTTGGGGCCCCCAGGGGTTGGGCCCTGGATCTGGGGTTGGAGCCCCCGGGGGTTAGACCCCTGGAGCTATGGTTCGGGCGCTGAGGGCTTGGGCCCCTGGAGCTGGTGTTGGGGCCCCCAGGGGTTGGGCCCCTGGAGCTGGTGTTGGGGCCCCAGGGGTTAGGCCCCTGGAGCTATGGTTCGGGCGCTCAGGGGTTTTGCCCCTGGAGCTGGTGTTGGGGCCCCAGGGGTTAGGCCCCTGCAGCAATGGTTCGGGCACTCAGGGGTTGTGCCCCTGGAGCTGGTGTTTGGGCCCCAAGGGGTTAGGCCCCTCGAGCTATGGTTCGGGCACTCAGGGGTTGGGCCCCTGGAGCTGGTGTTGGGGCCCCAGGAGTTAGGCCCCTGCAGCTATGGTTCGGGCACTCAGGGCTTTTGACAATGGAGCTCGTGTTGGGGCACCCAGGTGTTGGGCCCCTGGAGCTGGGGTTGGAGCCCCAGGGGGCTAGACCCCTGGAGCTATGGTTCGGGCGCTGAGGGGTTGGGCCCCTGGAGCTGGTGTTGGGGCCCCCAGGGGTTGGGCCGCTGGAGCTGGTGTTGGGGCCCCAGGGGTTAGGCCTCTGGAGCTATGGTTCGGGCGCTCAGGGGTTGGGCCCCTGGAGCTGGTGTTGGGACCCCCAGGGTTTGGGCTCCTGGGGCTGGGGTTGGGGCCCCCAGGGGTTAGGCCCCTGGAGCTATGCCTCCGGCGCTCAGGGGTTGGGCCGTTGGAGCTGGGGTGGGGGCCCCTAGGGATTAGGCCCCTGCAGCTATGGTTCGGGCGCTCAGGGGTTGGACCCCTGGAGCTGGTGTTGGGGCCGACAGGGGTTAGGGCCCTGGTGGTATTGTTCGGGGGCTCAGGGGTTGGGCCCCTGGAGCTGGTGTTGGGGCCCCCAGGGGATAGGCCCCTGGAGCTATCGTTCGGGCGCTCAGGGGTTGGGCCCTTGGAGCTGGTGTTAAGGCCCCCAGGGATTAGGCCCCTGGAGCTATGGTTCGGGCGCTCAGGGGTTGGGCCCCTGTAGCTGGGGTCGAGGGCTCCAGGGGTTTGGCCTCTGAACCTGGGGTTCTGGCCCCCGGGGGTTAGGCCCCTGGAGCTATGGTTCGGGCGCTCAGGGGTTGTGCCCCTGGAGCTGGTGTTGCGGCCCCCAGGGGTTGGGCCCCTGGAGCTGGTGTTGGGGCCCCAGGGGTTAGGCCCCTAGATCTATGGTTCGGGCGCTCAGGGGTTGGGCCCCTGGAGCTATGGTTCGGGCGCTCAGGGGTTGGGCCCCTGGTGCTGGGGTCGAGGGCTCCAGGTGTTTGGCCCCTGGACCTGGGGTTCTGGCCCCTGGGGGTTAGGCCACTGGAGCTATGGTTCGGTCGCTCAGGGGTTGGGCCCCTGGAGCTGGTGTTGGGGCCCCCAGGGGATGGGATCCTGGGGCTGGGGTTGGGGCCTCCAGGGGCTAGGCCCCTGGAGCTATGGTTCCGGCGCTCAGGGGTTGGGCTGTTGGAGCTGGGGTGGGGTCCCCCAGGGGTTAGGCCCCTGCAGCTATGGTTCAGGCGCTCAGGGTTTGGACCCCTGGAGCTGGGGTTGGAGCCCCCGGGGGTTAGATTCCTGGAGCTATGGTTCGGACGCTGAGGGTTTGGGCCCCAGGAGCTGGGGTTGGGGCCCCCAGGGTTAGGCCCCTTGAGGTATTGTTCGAGCGCTCAGGGGTTGGGACCCTGGAGCTGGTGTTGGAGCACCCAGGGGTTAGGCCCCTGGAGCTATGGTTCGGGCGCTCAGGTGTTGGAACCCTGGAGCTGGTGTTGGGGCCCCCAGGGGTTAGGCCCCTTGAGGTATTGTTCGAGCGCTCAGGGGTTGGGCTCCTGGAGCTGGTTTTGGGGCCCGCAGGGGTTGGGCCCCTGGAGCTGTGGTTGGGGCCCCCGGGGGTTAGGCCCCTGGAGCTATGGTTCGGGCGCTCAGGGGTTGGGACCCTGGAGCTGGTGTTGGGGCCCCCAGGGGTTGGGCCCTGGATCTGGGGTTGGAGCCCCCGGGGGTTAGACCCCTTGAGCTATGGTTCGGGCGCTGAGGGCTTGGGCCCCTGGAGCTGGTGTTGGGGCCCCCAGGGGTTGGGCCCCTGGAGCTGGTGTTGGGGCCCCAGGGGTTAGGCCCCTGGAGCTATGGTTCGGGCACTCAGGGGTTGGGCCCCTGGAGCTGGTGTTGGGGCCCCAGGGGTTAGGCCCCTGCAGCTATGGTTTGGGCGCTCAGGGGTTGGACCCCTGGAGCTGGTGAAGGGGGCCCACAGGGGTTAGGCCCCTGGAGGTATTGTTCGGGCACTCAGGGGTTGGGCCCCTGGAGCTGGTGTTGGGCCCCCAGGGATTAGGCCCCTGGAGCTATGGTTCGGGCGCTCAGGGCTTTTGACAATGGAGCTCGTGTTGGGGCCCCCAGGTGTTGGGCCCCTGGAGCTGGGGTTGGAGCCCCAGGGGGATAGACCCCTGGAGCTATGGCTCGGGCGCTGAGGGGTTGGGCCCCTGGAGCTGGTTTTGGGGCCCTCAGGGGTTGGGCCCCTGGAGCTGGTGTTGGGGCCCCAGGGGTTAGGCCCCTGGAGCTATGATTCGGGCGCTCAGGGGTTGGGCCCCTGGAGCTGGTGTTAGGGCCCCCAGGTGTTGGGCTCCTGGAGCTGGGGTTGGGGCCCCCAGGGGTTAGGCCCCTGTAGCTATGGTTCCGGCGCTGAGGGGTTGGGCCGTTGGAGCTGGGGTGGGGCCCCCAGGGGTTAGGCCCCTGCAGCTATGGATCGGTCGTTCAGGGGTTGGACCCCTGGAGCTGGTGTTGGGCCCCCAGGGATTAGGCCCCTGGAGCTATGGTTCGGGCGCTCAGGGCTTTTGACAATGGAGCTCGTGTTGGGGCCCCCAGGTGTTGGGCCCCTGGAGCTGGGGTTGGAGCCCCAGGCGGATAGACCCCTGGAGCTATGGCTCGGGCGCTGAGGGGTTGGGCCCCTGGAGCTGGTTTTGGGGCCCTCAGGGGTTGGGCCCCTGGAGCTGGTGTTGGGGCCCCAGGGGTTAGGCCCCTGGAGCTATGATTCGGGCGCTCAGGGGTTGGGCCCCTGGAGCTGGTGTTAGGGCCCCCAGGTGTTGGGCTCCTGGAGCTGGGGTTGGGGCCCCCAGGGGTTAGGCCCCTGTAGCTATGGTTCCGGCGCTGAGGGATTGGGCCGTTGGAGCTGGGGTGGGGCCCCCAGGGATTAGGCCCCTGGAGCTATGGTTCGGGCGCTCAGGGGTTGGGCCCCTGGAGCTGGGGACGAGGGCTCCAGGGGTTTGGCCCCTGAACCTGGGGTTCTAGCCCCTGGGGGTTAAACCCCTGGAGCTATGGTTCGGGCACTGAGGGGTTGGGCCCCTGGAGCTGGTGTTGGGGCCCCCAGGGGTTGGGCCCCTGGAGCTGGTGTTGGGGCCCCAGGGGTTAGGCCCCAGGAGCTATGGTTCGGGCGCTCAGAGGTTGGGCCCCTGGAGCTGGTGTTGGGGCCCCCATTGGTTGGGCTCCTGGGGCTTTGGTTGGGGCCCCCAGGGGTTAGGCCCCTGGAGCTATGGTTCCGGCGGTCAGGGGTTGGGCCGTTGGAGCTGGGGTTTTGGGCCCCCAGGGGTTAGCCCCTGCAGCTATGGTTCGGGCGCTTAGGGGTTGGACCCCTGGAGCTGGTGTTGGGGTTCACAGGGGTTAGGCCCCTGGAGGTATTGTTCGGGCGCTCAGGGGTTGGTCCCCTGGAGCTGGTGTTGGGGCCCCCAGGGGTTAGGCCCCTGGAGGGATCGTTCGGGCGCTCAGGGGTTGGGCTCCTGGAGCTGGTTTTGGGGCCCGCAGGGGTTGGGCCCCTGGAGCTGTGGTTGGGGCCCCCGGGGGTTAGGCCCCTGGAGCTATGGTTCGGGCGCTCAGGGGTTGGGACCCTGGAGCTGGTGTTGGGGCCCCCAGGGGTTGGGCCCTGGATCTGGGGTTGGAGCCCCCGGGGGTTAGACCCCTGGAGCTATGGTTCGGGCGCTGAGGGCTTGGGCCCCTGGAGCTGGTGTTGGGGCCCCCAGGGGTTGGGCCCCTGGAGCTGGTGTTGGGGCCCCAGGGGTTAGGCCCCTGGAGCTATGGTTCGGGCGCTCAGGGGTTTTGCCCCTGGAGCTGGTGTTGGGGCCCCAGGGGTTAGGCCCCTGCAGCTATGGTTCGGGCACTCAGGGGTTGTGCCCCTGGAGCTGGTGTTGGGGCCCCAAGGGGTTAGGCCCCTCGAGCTATGGTTCGGGCACTCAGGGGTTGGGCCCCTGGAACTGGTGTTGGGGCCCCAGGAGTTAGGCCCCTGCAGCTATGGTTCGGGCACTCAGGGCTTTTGACAATGGAGCTCGTGTTGGGGCACCCAGGTGTTGGGCCCCTGGAGCTGGGGTTGGAGCCCCAGGGGGCTAGACCCCTGGAGCTATGGTTCGGGCGCTGAGGGGTTGGGCCCCTGGAGCTGGTGTTGGGGCCCCCAGGGGTTGGGCCGCTGGAGCTGGTGTTGGGGCCCCAGGGGTTAGGCCCCTGGAGCTATGGTTCGGGCGCTCAGGGGTTGGGCCCCTGGAGCTGGTGTTGGGACCCCCAGGGTTTGGGCTCCTGGGGCTGGGGTTGGGGCCCCCAGGGGTTAGGCCCCTGGAGCTATGCCTCCGGCGCTCAGGGGTTGGGCCGTTGGAGCTGGGGTGGGGGCCCCTAGGGATTAGGCCCCTGCAGCTATGGTTCGGGCGCTCAGGGGTTGGACCCCTGGAGCTGGTGTTGGGGCCGACAGGGGTTAGGGCCCTGGTGGTATTGTTCGGGGGCTCAGGGGTTGGGCCCCTGGAGCTGGTGTTGGGGCCCCCAGGGGATAGGCCCCTGGAGCTATCGTTCGGGCGCTCAGGGGTTGGGCCCTTGTAGCTGGTGTTAAGGCCCCCAGGGATTAGGCCCCTGGAGCTATGGTTCGGGCGCTCAGGGGTTGGGCCCCTGTAGCTGGGGTCGAGGGCTCCAGGGGTTTGGCCTCTGAACCTGGGGTTCTGGCCCCCGGGGGTTAGGCCCCTGGAGCTATGGTTCGGGCGCTCAGGGGTTGTGCCCCTGGAGCTGGTGTTGCGGCCCCCAGGGGTTGGGCCCCTGGAGCTGGTGTTGGGGCCCCAGGGGTTAGGCCCCTAGATCTATGGTTCGGGCGCTCAGGGGTTGGGCCCCTGGAGCTATGGTTCGGGCGCTCAGGGGTTGGGCCTCTGGTGCTGGGGTCGAGGGCTCCAGGTGTTTGGCCCCTGGACCTGGGGTTCTGGCCCCTGGGGGTTAGGCCACTGGAGCTATGGTTCGGTCGCTCAGGGGTTGGGCCCCTGGAGCTGGTGTTGGGGCCCCCAGGGGATGGGATCCTGGGGCTGGGGTTGGGGCCTCCAGGGGCTAGGCCCCTGGAGCTATGGTTCCGGCGCTCAGGGGTTGGGCTGTTGGAGCTGGGGTGGGGTCCCCCAGGGGTTAGGCCCCTGCAGCTATGGTTCAGGCGCTCAGGGTTTGGACCCCTGGAGCTGGGGTTGGAGCCCCCGGGGGTTAGATTCCTGGAGCTATGGTTCGGACGCTGAGGGTTTGGGCCCCAGGAGCTGGTGTTGGGGCCCCCAGGGTTAGGCCCCTTGAGGTATTGTTCGAGCGCTCAGGGGTTGGGACCCTGGAGCTGGTGTTGGAGCACCCAGGGGTTAGGCCCCTGGAGCTATGGTTCGGGCGCTCAGGTGTTGGAACCCTGGAGCTGGTGTTGGGGCCCCCAGGGGTTAGGCCCCTTGAGGTATTGTTCGAGCGCTCAGGGGTTGGGCTCCTGGAGCTGGTTTTGGGGCCCGCAGGGGTTGGGCCCCTGGAGCTGTGGTTGGGGCCCCCGGGGGTTAGGCCCTTGGAGCTATGGTTCGGGCGCTCAGGGGTTGGGACCCTGGAGCTGGTGTTGGGGCCCCCAGGGGTTGGGCCCTGGATCTGGGGTTGGAGCCCCCGGGGGTTAGACCCCTTGAGCTATGGTTCGGGCGCTGAGGGCTTGGGCCCCTGGAGCTGGTGTTGGGGCCCCCAGGGGTTGGGCCCCTGGAGCTGGTGTTGGGGCCCCAGGGGTTAGGCCCCTGGAGCTATGGTTCGGGCACTCAGGGGTTGGGCCCCTGGAGCTGGTGTTGGGGCCCCAGGGGTTAGGCCCCTGCAGCTATGGTTTGGGCGCTCAGGGGTTGGACCCCTGGAGCTGGTGAAGGGGGCCCACAGGGGTTAGGCCCCTGGAGGTATTGTTCGGGCACTCAGGGGTTGGGCCCCTGGAGCTGGTGTTGGGCCCCCAGGGATTAGGCCCCTGGAGCTATGGTTCGGGCGCTCAGGGGTTGGGCCCCTGGAGCTGGTGTTTGGGCCCCCAGGGGTTGGGCCCCTGGAGCTGGTGTAGGGGCCCCAGGGGTTAGGCCCCTGGAGCTATGGTTCGGGCGCTCAGGGGTTGGGCCCCTGGAGCTATGGTTCGGGCGCTCAGGGGTTGGGCCCCTGGAGCTGGGGTCGAGGGCTCCAGGGATTTGGCCCCTGGACCTGGGGTTGTGGCCCCCGGGGGTTAGGCCCCTGGAGCTATGGTTCGGTCGCTCAGGGGTTGGTCCCCTGGAGCTGGTGTTGGGAACCCAGGGATTAGGCCCCTGGAGCTATAGTTCAGGCGCTCAGGGGTTGGGCCCCTGGAGCCATGGTTTGGGCGTTCAGGGGTTGGGTCCCTGGAGCTGGTGTTGGGGCCCCCAGGGGTTGGGCTCCTGGGGCTGGGGTTGAGGCCACCAGGGGTTAGGCCCCTGGAGCTATGGTTCCGGCGCTCTGGGGTTGGGCCGTTGGAGCTGGGGTGGGGGCCCACAGGGGTTAAGCCCCTGGAGGTATTGTTCGGGCGCTCAGGGGTTGGGCCCCTGGAGCTGGTGTTCGAGCCTCGAGGGGTTAGGCCCCTCGAGCTATGCTTCGGGCGCACAGGGGTTGGACCCCTGGAGCTGGTGTTGGGGCCCACAGGGTTTTGGCCCCTGGAGGTATTGTTCGGGCGCTCAGGGGTTGGGCCCCTGGAGCTGGTGTTGGGGCCCCCAGGGGTTAGGCCCCTGGAGGGATCGTTCAGGCGCTCAGGGGTTGGGCCCTTGGAGCTGGTGTTGAGGCCCCCAGGGATTAGGCCCCTGGAGCTATGGTTCGGGCGCTCAGGGGTTGGGCTCCTGGAGCTGGTGTTGGGGCCCCCAGGGATTGGGCCCTTGGATCTGTGGTTGGGGCCCCCGGGGTTTAGGAACCTGGAGCTATGGTTCGGGCGCTCAGGGGTTGGGACAATGGAGCTGGTGTTGGGGCCCCCTGGGGTTGGGCCGTGGAGCTGGGGTTGGAGCCCCCGGGGGTGAGAACCCTGGAGCTATGGTTCGGGCGCTGAGGGGTTGGGCCCCTGGAGCTGGTGTTGGGGCCCCCAGGGGTTGGGCTCCTGGGGCTTTGGTTGGGGCCCCCAGGGGTGAGGCCCCTGGAGCTATGGTTCCGGCGGTGAGGGGTTGTGCCGTTGGAGCTGGGGTTTTGGGCCCCCAGGGGTTAGCCCCTGCAGCTATGGTTCGGGCGCTTAGGGGTTGGACCCCTGGAGCTGGTGTTGGGGTCCACAGGGGTTAAGCCCCTGGAGGTATTGTTCGGGCGCTATGGGGTTGGGCCCCTGGAGCTGGTGTTGGGGCCCCCAGGGGTTAGGCCCCTGGAGGGATCGTTCGGGCGCTCAGGGGTTGGGCCCTTGGAGCTGGTGTTGAGGCCCCCAGGGATTAGGCCCCTGGAGCTATGGTTCGGGCACTCAGGGGTTGGACTCCTGGAGCTGGTTTTGGGGCTCGCAGGGGTTGGGCCCCTGGAGCTGTGGTTGGGGCCCCCGGGGGTTAGGCCCCTGGAGCTATGGTTCGGGCGCTCAGGGGTTGGGACCCTGGAGCTGGTGTTGGGGCCGCCAGGGTTTGGGCCCTGGATCTGGGGTTGGAGCCCCCGGGGGTTAGACCCCTGGAGCTATGGTTCGGGCGCTGAGTGGTTGGGCCCCTGGAGCTGGTGTTGGGGCCCCCAGGGGTTGGGCCCCTGGAGCTGGTGTTGGGGCCCCCAGGGGTTGGGCTCCTGGGGCTGGGGTTGGGGCCCCGAGGGGTTAGGCCCCTGTAGCTATGGTTCCGGCGCTCAGGGTTTGGGCCGTTGGAGCTGGGGTGGGGGCCCCCAGGGGTTAGGCCCCTGCAGCTATGGTTCGGGCGCTCAGGGGTTGGACCCCTGGAGCTGGTGTTGGGGCCCACAGGGGTTAGGGCCCTGGTGGTATTGTTCGGGCGCTGAGGGGTTGGGCCCCTGGAGCTGGTGTTGCGGCCCCCAGGGGTTGGGCCCCTGGATTTGTTGTTGTGGCCCCAGGGATTAGGCCCATGGAGCTATGGTTCGGGCGCTCAGGGGTTGGGCCCCTGGAGCTGGTGTTGGGGCCCCCAGGGGTTGGGCCCCTGGAGCTGGTGTTGGGGCCCCAGGGGTTAGGCCCCTGGAGCTATGGTTCGGGCGCTCAGGTGTTGCGCCTCTGGAGCTATGGTTCGGGCGCTCAGGGGTTGGGCCCCTGGAGCTGGGGTCGAGGGATCCAGGGGTTTGGCCCCTGAACCTGGGGTTGTGGCCCCCGGGGGTTAGGCCCCTGGAGCTATGGTTCGGTCACTCAGGGGTTGGGCCTCTGGAGCTGGTGTTGGGGCCCCAGGGATTAGGCCCCTGGAGCTATGGTTCAGGCGCTCAGGGGTTGGGCCCCTGGAGCGATGGTTCGGGCGCTCAGGGGTTAGGCCCCTGGAACTGGTGTTGGGGCCCCCAGGGGTTGGGCTCCTGGGGCTGGGTTTGGGGCCCCCGGGGGCTAGGCCCCTGGAGCTATGGTTCCGGCGCTCAGGGGTTGGGCTGTTGGAGCTGGGGTGGGGGCCCCCAGGGGTTAGGCCCCTGCAGCTTTGGTTCGGGCGCTCAGGGGTTGGACTCCTGGAGCTGGTTTTGGGGCTCGCAGGTGTTGGGCCCCTGGAGCTGTGGTTGGGGCCCCCGGGGGTTAGGCCCCTGGAGCTGTGGTTCGGGTGCTCAGGGGTTGGGACCCTGGAGCTGGTGTTGGGGCCCCCAGGGTTTGGGCCCTGGATCTGGGGTTGGAGCCCCTGGGGGTTAAACCCCTGGAGCTATGGTTCGGGCGCTGAGTGCTTGGGCCCCTGGAGCTGGTGTTCGGGCCCCCAGGGGTTGGGCCCCTGGAACTGGTGTTGGGGCCCCAGGGGTTAGGCTCCTGCAGGTATGTTTTGGGCGCTCAGGGGTTGGACCCCTGGAGCTGGTGAAGGGGGCCCACAGGGGTTAGGCCCCTGGAGGTATTGTTCGGGCGCTTGGGGGTTGGGCCCCTGGAACTGGTGTTGGGGCCCTGAGGGGTTAGGCCCCTCGAGCTATGCTTCGGGCGCTCAGGGGTTGGGCCCCTGGACTGGTTTTGGGGCCCCAAGGGGCTGGGCCCCTGGAGCTGGTGTTGGGGCTGTCAGGGGTTGGGCACCTGGAGCTATGGTTCGGGCTCTCAGGGGTTGGGCCCCTGGAGGTGGTGTTGGGGCCGTCAGGGTTTGGGCCCCTGGAGCTGGGGTTGGGGCCCCCAGGGGTTAGGCCCCTGGAGCTATGGTTCGGGCGCTCAGGGGTTGGGCCCCTGGAGCTGGTGTTGGGGTCCCCATGGGTTGGGCCCCTGGCGCTGGTGTTGGCGCCCCAGGGGTTAGGCCCCTGGAGCTATGGTTCGAGTACTCAGGTTTTGGGCCCTTGGAGCTGGGGTGGGTTCCCCCAGGGGTTAGGCCCCTGTGCTACGGTTCGAGCGCTCAGGGGTTGGGCCCCTGGAGCTGGTGTTGGGGCCCCCACGGGTTAGGCCCCTGGAGGTATTGTTCGGGCGCTCAGGGGTTGGGCCCTTGGAGCTGGTGTTGGGCCCCCAGGGATCAGGCCCCTGGAGATATGGTTCGGGCGCTCAGGGTTTTTGACAGTGGAGCTCGTGTTGGGGCCCACAGGTGTTGGGGCCTGGAGCTGGGGTTGGAGCCCCAGGGGGATAGACAACTGGAGCTATGGTTCGGGCGCTGAGGGGTTGGGCCCCTGGAGCTGGTGTTGGGGCCCCCAGGGGTTAGACCCCTGTAGCTATGGTTCCGGCGCTCAGGGGTTGGGCCGTTGCAGCTGGGGTGTGGGCCGCCAGGGGTGAGGCCCCTGCAGCTATGGTTCGGTCGCTCAGGGGTTGGACCCCGGGAGCTGGTTTTGGGGCCCACAGGGGATAGGCCCCTGGTGGTATTGTTCGGGCTCTCAGGGGTTGGGCCCCTGGAGCTGGTGTTGGGGCCCACAGGGGTTAGGCCCCTGGAGGGATCGTTCGGGCGCTCAGGGTTTGGGCCCTTGGAGCTGGTGTTAAGGCCCCCAGGGATTAGGCTCGTGGAGCTATGGTTCGGGCGCTCAGGGGTTGGTCCCCTGGAGCTGAGGTCGAGGGCTCCAGTGGTTTGGCCCCTGAACCTGGGGTTCTGGCCCCCGTGGGTTAGTCCCCTGGAGCTATGGTTCGGGCGCTCAGGGTTTGGGCCCCTGGAACTGGTGTTGCGGCCCCCAGGGGTTGGGCCCCTGGAGCTGGTGTTGGGGCCCCAGGGATTAGGCCCCTAGAGCTATGGTTCGGGCGCTCAGGGGTTGGGCCCCTGGAGCTGGTGTTGGGGCCCCCAGGGGTTGGTCCCCTAGAGCTGGTGTTGGGGCCCCAGGGGTTAGGCCCCTGGAGCTATGGTTCGGGCGCTCAGGGGTTGGGCCCCTGGAGCTGGGGTCGAGGGCTCCAGGGGTTTGGCCCCTGGACCTGGGGTTGTGGCCCCCGGGGTTAGGCCCCTGGAGCTATGGTTCGGTCGCTCAGGGGTTGGGCCCCTGGAGCTGGTGTTGGGGCCCCAGGGATTAGGCCCCTGGAGCTATGGTTCAGGCGTTAAGGGGTTGGGCCCCTGGAGCGATGGTTTGAGCGCTCAGGGGTTGGGCCCCTGGAGCTGGTGTTGCGGCCCCCAGGGGTTAGGCCCCTGGAGTTATTGTTCGGGCGCTCAGGGGTTGGGCCCCTGGAGCTGGTGTTGGGGCCCCCAGGGGTTAGGCCCCTGGAGGGATCGTTCGGGCGCTGAGGGGTTGGGCCCTTGGTGCTGGTGTTGAGGCCCCCAGGGATTAGGCCCCTGGAGCTATGGTTCGGGCGCTCAGGGGTTGGGCTCCTGGAGCTGGTGTTGGGGCCCGCAGGGGTTGGGCCCCTCGAGCTGTGGTTGGGGCCCCCGGGGGTTAGGAACCTGGAGCTATGGTTCGGGCGCTCAGGGGTTGGGACAATGGAGCTGGTGTTGGGGCCCCCTGGGGTTGGGCCGTGGAGCTGGGGTTGGAGCCCTCGGGGGTTAGACCCCTGGAGCTATGGTTCGGGCACTGAGGGGTTGGGCCCCTGGAGCTGGTGTTGGGGCCCCCAGGGGTTGGGCCCCTGGAGCTGGTGTTGGGGCCCCAGGGGTTAGGCCCCTGGAGCTATGGTTCGGGCGCTCAGAGGTTGGGCCCCTGGAGCTGGTGTTGGGGCCCCCATTGGTTGGGCTCCTGGGGCTTTGGTTGGGGCCCCCAGGGGTTAGGCCCCTGGAGCTATGGTTCCGGCGGTCAGGGGTTGGGCCGTTGGAGCTGGGGTTTTGGGCCCCCAGGGGTTAGCCCCTGCAGCTATGGTTCGGGCGCTTAGGGGTTGGACCCCTGGAGCTGGTGTTGGGGTTCACAGGGGTTAGGCCCCTGGAGGTATTGTTCGGGCGCTCAGGGGTTGGTCCCCTGGAGCTGGTGTTGGGGCCCCCAGGGGTTAGGCCCCTGGAGGGATCGTTCGGGCGCTCAGGGGTTGGGCTCCTGGAGCTGGTTTTGGGGCCCGCAGGGGTTGGGCCCCTGGAGCTGTGGTTGGGGCCCCCGGGGGTTAGGCCCCTGGAGCTATGGTTCGGGCGCTCAGGGGTTGGGACCCTGGAGCTGGTGTTGGGGCCCCCAGGGGTTGGGCCCTGGATCTGGGGTTGGAGCCCCCGGGGGTTAGACCCCTGGAGCTATGGTTCGGGCGCTGAGGGCTTGGGCCCCTGGAGCTGGTGTTGGGGCCCCCAGGGGTTGGGCCCCATGGAGCTGGTGTTGGGGCCCCAGGGGTTAGGCCCCTGGAGCTATGGTTCGGGCACTCAGGGGTTGGGCCCCTGGAGCTGGTGTTGGGGCCCCAGGGGTTAGGCCCATGCAGCTATGGTTCGGGCACTCCGGGGTTGGTCCCCTGGAGCTGGTGTTGGGGCCCCAAGGGGTTAGGCCCCTCGAGCTATGGTTCGGGCACTCAGGGGTTGGGCCCCTGGAGCTGGTGTTGGGGCCCCAGGAGTTAGGCCCCTGCAGCTATGGTTCGGGCACTCAGGGCTTTTGACAATGGAGCTCGTGTTGGGGCACCCAGGTGTTGGGCCCCTGGAGCTGGGGTTGGAGCCCCAGGGGGCTAGACCCCTGGAGCTATGGTTCGGGCGCTGAGGGGTTGGGCCCCTGGAGCTGGTGTTGGGGCCCCCAGGGGTTGGGCCGCTGGAGCTGGTGTTGGGGCCCCAGGGGTTAGGCCTCTGGAGCTATGGTTCGGGCGCTCAGGGGTTGGGCCCCTGGAGCTGGTGTTGGGGCCCCCAGGGTTTGGGCTCCTGGGGCTGGGGTTGGGGCCCCCAGGGGTTAGGCCCCTGGAGCTATGCCTCCGGCGCTCAGGGGTTGGGCCGTTGGAGCTGGGGTTGGGGCCCCTAGGGATTAGGCCCCTGCAGCTATGGTTCGGGCGCTCAGGGGTTGGACCCCTGGAGCTGGTGTTGGGGCCGACAGGGGTTAGGGCCCTGGTGGTATTGTTCGGGGGCTCAGGGGTTGGGCCGCTGGAGCTGGTGTTGGGGCCCCCAGGGGATAGGCCCCTGGAGCTATCGTTCGGGCGCTCAGGGGTTGGGCCCTTGGAGCTGGTGTTAAGGCCCCCAGGGATTAGGCCCCTGGAGCTATGGTTCGGGCGCTCAGGGGTTGGGCCCCTGTAGCTGGGGTCGAGGGCTCCAGGGGTTTGGCCTCTGAACCTGGGGTTCTGGCCCCCGGGGGTTAGGCCCCTGGAGCTATGGTTTCGGGCGCTCAGGGGTTGTGCCCCTGGAGCTGGTGTTGCGGCCCCCAGGGGTTGGGCCCCTGGAGCTGGTGTTGGGGACCCCAGGGGTTAGGCCCCTAGATCTATGGTTCGGGCGCTCAGGGGTGGGCCCCTGGAGCTATAGTTCGGGCGCTCAGGGGTTGGGCCCCTGGTGCTGGGGTCGAGGGCTCCAGGTGTTTGGCCCCTGGACCTGGGGTTCTGGCCCCTGGGGGTTAGGCCACTGGAGCTATGGTTCGGTCGCTCAGGGGTTGGGCCCCTGGAGCTGGTGTTGGGGCCCCCAGGGGATGGGATCCTGGGGCTGGGGTTGGGGCCTCCAGGGGCTAGGCCCCTGGAGCTATGGTTCCGGCGCTCAGGGGTTGGGCTGTTGGAGCTGGGGTGGGGTCCCCCAGGGGTTAGGCCCCTGCAGCTATGGTTCAGGCGCTCAGGGTTTGGACCCCTGGAGCTGGGGTTGGAGCCCCCGGGGGTTAGATTCCTGGAGCTATGGTTCGGACGCTGAGGGGTTGGGCCCCAGGAGCTGGGGTTGGGGCCCCCAGGGGTTAGGCCCCTTGAGGTATTGTTCGAGCGCTCAGGGGTTGGGACCCTGGAGCTGGTGTTGGAGCACCCAGGGGTTAGGCCCCTGGAGCTATGGTTCGGGCGCTCAGGTGTTGGAACCCTGGAGCTGGTGTTGGGGCCCCCAGGGGTTAGGCCCCTTGAGGTATTGTTCGAGCGCTCAGGGGTTGGGCTCCTGGAGCTGGTTTTGGGGCCCGCAGGGGTTGGGCCCCTGGAGCTGTGGTTGGGGCCCCCGGGGGTTAGGCCCCTGGAGCTATGGTTCGGGCGCTCAGGGGTTGGGACCCTGGAGCTGGTGTTGGGGCCCCCAGGGGTTGGGCCCTGGATCTGGGGTTGGAGCCCCCGGGGGTTAGACCCCTGGAGCTATGGTTCGGGCGCTGAGGGCTTGGGCCCCTGGAGCTGGTGTTGGGGCCCCCAGGGGTTGGGCCCCTGGAGCTGGTGTTGGGGCCCCAGGGGTTAGGCCCCTGGAGCTATGGTTCGGGCACTCAGGGGTTGGGCCCCTGGAGCTGGTGTTGGGGCCCCAGGGGTTAGGCCCCTGCAGCTATGGTTTGGGCGCTCAGGGGTTGGACCCCTGGAGCTGGTGAAGGGGGCCCACAGGGGTTAGGCCCCTGGAGGTATTGTTCGGGCACTCAGGGGTTGGGCCCCTGGAGCTGGTGTTGGGGCCCCGAGGGGTTAGGCCCCTCGAGCTATGGTTCGGGCACTCAGGGGTTGGGCCCCTGGAGCTGGTGTTGGGGCCCCAGGAGTTAGGCCCCTGCAGCTATGGTTCGGGCACTCAGGGCTTTTGATAATGGAGCTCGTGTTGGGGCACCTAGGTGTTGGGCCCCTGGAGCTGGGGTTGGAGCCCCAGGGGGCTAGACCCCTGGAGCTATGGTTCGGGCGCTGAGGGGTTGGGCCCCTGGAGCTGGTGTTGGGGCCCCCAGGGGTTGGGCCGCTGGAGCTGGTGTTGGGGCCCCAGGGGTTAGGCCTCTGGAGCTATGGTTCGGGCGCTCAGGGGTTGGGCCCCTGGAGCTGGTGTTGGGGCCCCCAGGGTTTGGGCTGCTGGGGCTGGGGTCGGGGCCCCCAGGGGTTAGGCCCCTGGAGCTATGCCTCCGGCGCTCAGGGGTTGGGCCGTTGGAGCTGGGGTTGGGGCCCCCAGGGGATAGGCCCCTGGAGCTATCGTTCGGGCGCTCAGGGGTTGGGCCCTTGGAGCTGGTGTTAAGGCCCCCAGTGATTAGGCCCCTGGAGGTATGGTTCGGGCGCTCAGGGGTTGGGCCCCTGTAGCTGGGGTCGAGGGCTCTAGGGGTTTGGCCTCTGAACCTGGGGTTCTGGCCCCCGGGGGTTAGGCCCCTGGAGCTATGGTTCGGGCGCTCAGGGGTTGGAACCCTGGACCTGGTGTTGGAGCACCCAGGGGTTAGGCCCCTGGAGCTATGGTTCGGGCGCTCAGGTGTTGGAACCCTGGAGCTGGTGTTGGGGCCCCCAGGGGCTGGGCCCCTGGAGCTGGTGTTGGGGCCCCCAGGGGTTGGGTCCCTGGAGCTGGCGTTCGGGCCCCCAGGTGTTAGGCCCCTGGAGATATGGTTCGGGCTCTCAGGGGTTGGGCCCCTGGAGCTGCTGTTGGGGCCCCGAGGGGTTAGGGCCTTGGAGCTGGTGTTGGGGCCCGAGGGCTTAGGCCCCTGGAGCTATGGTTCGGGCGCTCAGGGGTTGGGCTCCTGGAGCTATGGTTCGGGCGCTCAGGGGTTGGGCCCCTGGAGCTGGTGTTGGGGCCCCTGACCTAAAGTCACCCCCTGCTCTCCCATCCCCCACACAGAAAGTCCCCACTGCATCACAGTAATGCCCAGAGCATTTCACGCATGGAGCATCAGTAACACTGTGTGGCCATGCAGGGTAATGCACAGAGCATTTCCCCGCATGGAGCAACATTGACACCATGTAGCCACACAGGGTAATACACAGAGCATTTCCCCGCATGGAGCAACAGTGACACCTTGTGGTCACGCAGGGTAATGCACAGAGCATTCCTGCATGGGGCTATGGTTCGGGAGCTCTGGGGTTGGGCCCCTAGAGCTGGTGTTGGGGCTCCCAGGGGTTGGGCCCGTGGAGCTGGTGTTGGGGCCCCAGGGGTTAGGCCCCTGGCGCTATGGTTCGGGCACTCAGGGGTAGGGCCGGTGGAGCTGGTGTTGGGGCCCCCAGGGGTTAGGCCCCTGGAGGGATCGTTCGGGCGCTCAGGGGTTGGGCCCTTGGAGCTGGTGTTGAGGCCCCCAGGGATTAGGCCCCTGGAGCTATGGTTCGGGCGCTCAGGGGTTGGGCCCCTGGAGCTGGTGTTGCGTCAGCCAGGGGTTGGGCCCCTCGAGCTGGTGTTGGGGCCCCAGGGATTAGGCCCCTGGAGCTATGGTTCGGGCGCTCAAGGGTTGGGCCCCTGGAGCTGGTGTTGGGGCCCCCAGGGGTTGGGCCCCTGCAGCTGGTGTTGGGGCCCCAGGGGTTAGGCACATGGAGCTATGGTTCCGGTGCTCAGGGGCTGGGCCCCTGGAGCTGGTGTTGGGGCCCCAGGGGTTAGGCCCCTGCAGCTATGGTTCGGGCGCTCAGGGGTTGGACCCCTGGAGCTGGTGTTGGGGCCCACAGGGGTTAGGCCCCTGGAGGTATTGTTCGGGCGCTCAGGGGTTGGGCACCTGGAGCTGGTTTTGGGGCCCCGAGGGGTTAGGGCCCTCGAGCTATGCTTCGGGCGCTCAGGGGTTCGGCCTCTGGACTGGTGTTGGGGCCCCAAGGGGCTGGGCCCCTGGCGCTGGTGTTGGGGCTGTCAGGGGTTGGGCACCTGGAGCTATGGTTCGGGCTCTCAGGGGTTGGGCCCCTGGAGCTGGTGTTGGGGCCGTCAGGGGTTGGGCCCCTGGAGCTGGGGTTGGGGCCCCTAGGGGTTAGGCCCCTGGAGCTATGGTTCGGGCGCTCAGGGGTTGGGCCCCTGGATCTGGTGTTGGGGACCCCAGGGGTTGGGCCCCTGGCGATGGTGTTGGCGCCCCAGGGGTTAGGCACCTGGAGCTATGGTTCGAGCGCTCAGGTTTTGGGCCCTTGGAGCTGGGGTGGGTTCGCCCAGGGGTTAGGCCCCTGTGCTACGGTTCGAGCGCTCAGGGGTTGGGCCCCTGGAGCTGGTGTTGGGGCCCCCAGGGGTTAGGCCCCTGGAGGTATTGTTCGGGCGCTCAGGGGTTGGGCCCTTGGAGCTGGTGTTGGGCCCCCAGGGATCAGGCCCCTGGAGCTATGGTTCGGGCGCTCAGGGCTTTTGACAGTGGAGTTCGTGTTGGGGCCCCCAGGTGTTGGGCCCCTGGAGCTGGGGTTGGAGCCCCAGGGGGATAGACAACTGGAGCTATGGTTCGGGCGCTGAGGGGTTGGGCCCCTGGAGCTGGTGTTGGGGCCCCCAGGGGTTGGGCTCCTGGGGCTGGGGTTGGGGCCCCCAGGGGTTAGGCCCCTGTAGCTATGGTTCCGGCGCTCAGGGGTTGGGCCGTTGGAGCTGGGGTGGGGGCCGCCAGGGGTGAGGCCCCTGCAGCTATGGTTCGGTCGCTCAGGGGTTGGACCCCGGGAGCTGGTTTTGGGGCCCACAGGGGATAGGCCCCTGGTGGTATTGTTCGGGCTCTCAGGGGTTGGGCCCCTGGAGCTGGTGTTGGGGCCCACAGGGGTTAGGCCCCTGGAGGGATCGTTCGGGCGCTCAGGGTTTGGGCCCTTGGAGCTGGTGTTAAGGCCCCCAGAGATTAGGCTAGTGGAGCTATGGTTGGGGCGCTCAGAGGTTGGTCTCCTGGAGCTGGGGTCGAGGGCTCCAGGGGTTTGGCCCCTGAACCTGGGGTTCTGGCCCCCGTGGGTTAGGCCCCTGGAGCTATGGTTCGGGCGCTCAGGGTTTGGGCCCCTGGAGCTGGTGTTGGGGCCCCAGGGATTAGGCCCCTAGAGCTATGGTTCGGGCGCTCAGGGGTTGGGCCCCTGGAGCTGGTGTTCGGGCCCCCAGGGGTTGGTCCCCTAGAGCTGGTGTTGGGGCCCCAGGGTTTAGGCCCCTGGAGCTATGGTTCGGGCGCTCAGGGGTTTGGCCCCTGGACCTGGGGTTGTGGCCCCCGGGGTTAGGCCCCTGGAGCTATGGTTCGGTCGCTCAGGGGTTGGGCCCCTGGAGCTGGTGTTGGGGCCCCAGGGATTAGGCCCCTGGAGCTATGGTTCAGGCGTTAAGGGGTTGGGCCCCTGGAGCGATGGTTTGGGCGCTCAGGGGTTGGGCCCCTGCAGCTGGTGTTGGGGCCCCCAGGGGTTAGGCCCCTGAAGGTATTGTTCGGGCGCTCAGGGGTTGGGCCCCTGGAGCTGGTGTTGGGGCCCCCAGGGGTTAGGCCCCTGGAGGGATCGTTCGGGCGCTCAGGGGTTGGGCCCTTGGAGCTATGGTTCCGGCGCTCAGGGGTTGGGCCTTTGGAGCTGTGGTGGGGGCCCACAGGGGTTAGGCCCCTGGAGGTATTGTTCGGGTGCTCAGGGGTTGGGCCCCTGGACCTGGTGTTGGGGCCTCGAGGGGTTAGGCCCCTCGAGCTATGCTTCGGGCGCTCAGGGGTTCGACCCCTGGAGCTGGTGTTGGGGCCCACAGGGGTTAGGCCCCTGGAGTTATTGTTCGGGCGCTCAGGGGTTGGGCCCCTGGAGCTGGTGTTGGGGCCCCCAGGGGTTAGGCCCCTGGAGGGATCGTTCGGGCGCTCAGGGGTTGGGCCCTTGGAGCTGGTGTTGAGGCCCCCAGGGATTAGGCCCCTGGAGCTATGGTTCGGGCGCTCAGGGGTTGGGCTCCTGGAGCTGGTGTTGGGGCCCGCAGGGGTTGGGCCCCTCGAGCTGTGGTTGGGGCCCCCGGGGGTTAGGAACCTGGAGCTATGGTTCGGGCTATCAGGGGTTGGGACAATGGAGCTATTGCTGGGGCCCCCTGGGGTTGGGCCGTGGAGCTGGGGTTGGAGCCCCCGGGGGTTAGACCCCTGGAGCTATGGTTCGGGCACTGAGGGGTTGGGCCCCTGGAGCTGGAGTTGGTGCCCCCAGGGGTTGGGCCCCTGGAGCTGGTGTTGGGGCCCCAGGGGTTAGGCCCCTGGAGCTATGGTTCGGGCGCTCAGAGGTTGGGCCCCTGGAGCTGGTGTTGGGGCCCCCAGGGGTTGGGCTCCTGGGGCTTTGGTTGGGGCCCCCAGGGGTTAGGCCCCTGGAGCTATGGTTCCGGCGGTCAGGGGTTGGGCCGTTGGAGCTGGGGTTTTGGGCCCCCAGGGTTTAGCCCCTGCAGCTATGGTTCGGGCGCTTAGGGGTTGGACCCCTGGAGCTGGTGTTGGGGTTCACAGGGGTTAGGCCCCTGGAGGTATTGTTCGGGCGCTCAGGGGTTTGTCCCCTGGAGCTGGTGTTGGGTCCCCCAGGGGTTAGGCCCCTGGAGGGATCGTTCGGGCGCTCAGGGGTTGGGCCCTTGGAGCTGGTGTTGAGGCCCCCAGGGATTAGGCCCCTGGAGCTATGGCTCGGGCGCTCAGGGGTTGGGCCCCTGGAGCTGGTGTTGGGGCCCCAGGAGTTAGGCCCCTGCAGCTATGGTTCGGGCACTCAGGGCTTTTGACAATGGAGCTCGTGTTGGGGCACCCAGGTGTTGGGCCCCTGGAGCTGGGGTTGGAGCCCCAGGGGGCTAGACCCCTGGAGCTATGGTTCGGGCGCTGAGGGGTTGGGCCCCTGGAGCTGGTATTGGGGCCCCCAGGGGTTGGTCCGCTGGAGCTGGTGTTGGGGCCCCAGGGGTTAGGCCTCTGGAGCTATGGTTCAGGCGCTCAGGGGTTGGGCCCCTGGAGCTGGTGCTGGGGCCCCCAGGGTTTGGGCTCCTGGGGCTGGGGTTGGGGCCCCCAGGGGTTAGGCCACTGGAGCTATGCCTCCGGCGCTCAGGGGTTGGGCCGTTGGAGCTGGGGTGGGGGCCCCTAGGGATTAGGCCCCTGCAGCTATGGTTCGGGCGCTCAGGGGTTGGACCCCTGGAGCTCGTGTTGGGGCCCACAGGGGTTAGGGCCCTGGTGGTATTGTTCGGGGGCTCAGGGGTTGGGCCCCTTGAGCTGGTGTTGGAGCCCCCAGGGGTTAGGCCCCTGGAGCTATCGTTCGGGCGCTCAGGGGTTGGGCCCTTGGAGCTGGTGTTAAGGCCCCCAGGGATTAGGCCCCTGGAGCTATGGTTCGGGCGCTCAGGGGTTGGGCCCCTGTAGCTGGGGTCGAGGGCTCCAGGGGTTTGGCCTCTGAACCTGGGGTTCTGGCCCCCGGGGGTTAGGCCCCTGGAGCTATGGTTCGGGCGCTCAGGGGTTGGGCCCCTGGAGCTGGTGTTGCGGCCCCCAGGGGTTGGGCCCCTGGAGCTGGTGTTGGGGCCCCAGGGATTAGGCCCCATGAGCTATGGTTCGGGCGCTCAGGGGTTGAGCCCCTGGAGCTGGTGTTGGGGCCCCCAGGGGTTGGGCCCCTGGAGCTGGTGTTGGGGCCCTAGGGGTTAGGCCCCTGGATCTATGGTTCGGGCGCTCAGGGGTTGGGCCCCTGGAGCTATGGTTCGGGCGCTCAGGGGTTGGGCCCCTGGTGCTGGGTTCGAGGGCTCCAGGTGTTTGGCCCCTGGACCTGGGGTTGTGGCCCCTGGGGGTTAGGCCCCTGGAGCTATGGTTCGGTCGCTCAGGGGTTGGGCCTCTGGAGCTGGTGTTGGGGTCCTAGGGTTTAGGCCCCTAGAGCTATGGTTCAGGCGCTCAGGGGTTGGGCCCCTGGAGCGATGGTTCGGGCGCTCAGGGGTTGGGCCCCTGGAGCTGGTGTTGGGGCCCCCAGGGGATGGGATCCTGGGGCTGGGGTTGGGGCCTCCAGGGGCTAGGCCCCTGGGGCTATGGTTCCGGCGCTCAGGGGTTGGGCTGTTGGAGCTAGGGTGGGGTCCCCCAGGGGTTAGGCCCCTGCAGCTATGGTTCGGGCGCTCAGGGGTTGGACCCCTGGAGCTGGGGTTGGAGCCCCCGGGGGTTAGATTCCTGGAGCTATGGTTCGGACGCTGAGGGGTTGGGCCCCAGGAGCTGGTGTTGGGGCCCCCAGGGGTTAGGCCCCTTGAGGTATTGTTCGAGCGCTCAGGGGTTGGGACCCTGGAGCTGGTGTTGGAGCACCCAGGGGTTAGGCCCCTGGAGCTATGGTTCGGGTGCTCAGGTGTTGGAACCCTAGAGCTAGTGTTGGGGCCCCCAGGGGCTGGGCCCCTGGAGCTGGTGTTGGGGCCCCCAGGGGTTGGGTCCCTGGAGCTATGGTTAGGGCGCTATGGGGTTGGGCCCCTGGAGCTGGTGTTGGGGCCCCGAGGGGTTGGGCTCCTGGAGCTGGTGTTGGGGCCCCAGCGGTTGGGCCCCTGGAGCTGGGGTTGGAGCCCTCGGAGGTTAGACCCCTGGAGCTATGGTTCGGGCGCTGAGGGGTTGGCCCCCTGGAGCTGGTGTTGGGGCCCCTAGGGGTTGGGCCCCGGGAGCTGGTGTTGGGGCCCCAGGGGTTAGGCCCCTGGAGCTATGGTTCGGGCGCTCAGGGGTTGGACCCCTGGAGCTGGTGTTGGGGCCCACAGGGGTTAGGCCCCTGGAGGTATTGTTCGGGCGCTCAGGGTTGGGCCCCTGGAGCTGGTGTTGGGGCCCCCAGGGGTTAGGCCCCTGGAGCTATGGTTCGGGCGCTCAGGGGTTGGGCTCCTGGAGCTGGTGTTGGGGTCTGCAGGGGTTGGGCCCCTGGAGCTGTGGTTGAGGCCCCCGGGGGTTAGGCCCCTGGAGCTATGGTTCGGGCGCTCAGGGGTTGGGAGAATGGAACTGGTGTTGGGGCCCCCAGGGGTTGGGCCGTGGAGCTGTGGTTGGTGCCCCCGGGGGTTAGACCCCTGGAGCTATGGTTCGGGCGCTGAGGGGTTGGGCCCCTGGAGCTGGTGTTGGGGCCCCCAGGGGTTGGGCCCCTGGAGCTTTTCTTGGGGCCTCAGGGGTTAGGCCCCTTGAGCTATGGTTCGGGCGCTCAGGGGTTGGGCCCCTGGAGCTGGTGTTAGGGCCCCCAGGGGTTGGGCTCCTGGGGCTGGGGTTGGGTCCCCAGGGGATAGGCCCCTGGAGCTATGGTTCCGGCGCTCAGGGGTTGGGCCGTTGGAGCTGGGATGGGGGACCCCAGGGGTTAGGCCCCTGCAGCTATGGTTCGGGCGCTCAGGGGTTGGACCCCTGGAGCTGGTGTTGGGGCTCACAGGGGTTAGGCCCCTGGAGGTATTGTTCGGGCGCTCAGGGGTTGTTCCCCTGGAGCTGGTGTTGGGGCCCCGAGGGGTTAGGCCCCTCGGGCTATGCATCGGGCGCTCAGGGGTTGGGCCCCTGGACTGGTGTTGGGGCCTCCAGGGGCTGGGCCCCTGGAGCTGGTGTTGGGGCCCCTAGGGGTTGGGCCCCGGGATCTGGTGTTGGGGCCCCAGGGGTTAGGCCCCTGGAGCTATGGTTCGGGCGCTCAGTGGTTGGACCCCTGGAGCTGGTGTTGGGGCCCACAGGGGTTAGGCCCCTGGAGGTATTGTTCGGGCGCTCAGGGGTTGGGCCCCTGGAGCTGGTGTTGGGGCCCCCAGGGGTTAGGCCCCTGGAGCTATGGTTCGGGCGCTCAGGGGTTGGGCTCCTGGAGCTGGTGTTGGGGTCTGCAGGGGTTGGGCCCCTGGAGCTGTGGTTGAGGCCCCCGGGGGTTAGGCCCCTGGAGCTATGGTTCGGGCGCTCAGGGGTTGGGAGAATGGAACTGGTGTTGGGGCCCCCAGGGGTTGGGCCGTGGAGCTGTGGTTGGTGCCCCCGGGGGTTAGACCCCTGGATCTATGGTTCGGGCGCTGAGGGGTTGGGCCCCTGGAGCTGGTGTTGGGGCCCCCAGGGGTTGGGCCCCTGGAGCTTTTCTTGGGGCCTCAGGGGTTAGGCCCCTTGAGCTATGGTTCGGGCGCTCAGGGGTTGGGCCCCTGGAGCTGGTGTTAGGGCCCCCAGGGGTTGGGCTCCTGGGGCTGGGGTTGGGTCCCCAGGGGATAGGCCCCTGGAGCTATGGTTCCGGCGCTCAGGGGTTGGGCCGTTGGAGCTGGGATGGGGGACCCCAGGGGTTAGGCCCCTGCAGCTATGGTTCGGGCGCTCAGGGGTTGGACCCCTGGAGCTGGTGTTGGGGCTCACAGGGGTTAGGCCCCTGGAGGTATTGTTCGGGCGCTCAGGGGTTGTTCCCCTGGAGCTGGTGTTGGGGCCCCGAGGGGTTAGGCCCCTCGGGCTATGCATCGGGCGCTCAGGGGTTGGGCCCCTGGACTGGTGTTGGGGCCTCCAGGGGCTGGGCCCCTGGAGCTGGTGTTGGGGCTCACAGGGGTTAGGCCCCTGGAGGGATCGTTCGGGCGCTCAGGGGTTGGGCTCTTGGAGCTGCTGTTGATGCCCCCAGGGATTAGGCCCCTGGAGCTATGGTTCGGGCGCTCAGGGGTTGGGCTCCTGGAGCTGGTTTTGGGGAACGCAGGGGTTGGTCCCCTGGAGCTGTGGTTGGGGTCCCCGGGGGTTAGGCCCCTCGAGCTATGGTTCCGGGGCTGAGGGGTTGGGCCCCTGGAGCTGGTGTTGGGGCCCCCAGGGATTAGGCCCCTGGAGCTATGGTTCGGGCGCTCAGGGGTTGGGACCCTGGAGCTGGTGTTGGGGCCCCCAGGGGTTGGGCCCTGGAGGTGGGGTTAGAGCCCCCGGGGGTTAGACCCCTGGAGCTATGGTTCGGGCGCCCCGGGGTTGGGACCCTGGAGCTGGTGTTGGGGCCCCCAGGGGTTGGGGCCCTGGAGCTGGTGTTGGGGCCCTAGGGGTTAGGCCCCTAGAGCTATGGTTCGGGCGCTCAGGGGTTGGGCCCGTGGAGCTGGTGTTGGGGCCCCCAGGGGTTGGGCCCCTGGAGCTGGTGTTGGGGACCCAGGGGTTAGGCCCCTGGAGCTATGGTTTGGGCACTCAGGTGTTGGGCCCCTGGAGCTGGTGTTGGGGCCCCCAGGGGTTAGGCCACTGGAGGGATCGTTCGGGCGCTCAGGGATTGGGCCCTTGGAGCTGGTGTTGAGGCCCCCAGCGATTAGGCCCCTGGAGCTATGGTTTGGGCGCTCAGGGGTTGGGCTCCTGGAGCTGGTATTTGGGCCCGCAGGGGTTGGGCCCGTGGAGCTGTGGTTGGTGTCCCCGGGGGTTAGGCCCCTGGAGCTATGGTTCGGGTGCTCAGGGGTTGGGCCCCTGGAGCTGGTGTTGGGGCCCCCAGGGGTTGGGCTCCTGGTTCTGGGGTTGGGGCCCCCAGGGTTTAGGCCCCTGGAGCTATGGTTCCGGCGCTCAGATGTTGGGCCGTTGGACCTGTGGTAGGAGCCCCCAGGGGTTAGGCCCGTGCAGCTATGGTTCGGGCGCTCAGGGGTTGGACCCCTAGAGCTGGTGTTGGGGCCCACAGGGGTTAGGCCCCTGGAGGTATTTTTCGGGCGCTCAGGGGTTGGGCCCCTAGAGCTGGTGTTGGGGCCCCCAGGGATTAGGTCCCTGGAGCTATGGTTCGGGCGCTCAGGGGTTGGGACCCTGGAGCTGGTGTTTGGGTCCCCAGAGGTTGGGCCCCTGGAGCTGGTGTTGGGGCACCAGGGATTAGGCCCCTGGAGCTATGGTTCGAGCGCTGAGGGGTTGGGCCCCTGGAGCTGGTGTTGGGGCCCCCAGGGGTTGGGCCTTGGAGCTATGGTTAGGGCGCTCTGGGGTTGGGCCCCTGGAGCTGGTGTTGGGGCCCCGAGGTGTTGGGCCCCTGGAGCTGTGGTTGGGGCCCCCGGGGGTTAGGCCCCTGGAGCTATGGTTCGGGCGCTCAGGTGTTGGGCCCCTGGAGCTGGTGTTGGGGCCCCCAGGGGTTGGGCCCCTGGAGCTGTTGTTGGGGCCCCAGGGGTTAGGCCCCTGGATCTATGGTTCGGGCGCTCAGGGATTGGGCCTCTGGAGCTGGTGTTGGGGCCCCCAGGGGTTGGGCCCCTGGAGCTGGGGTTGGAGCCCCCGGGGGTTAGACGCCTGGAGCTATGGTTCGGGCGCTGAGGGGTTGGGCCCCTGGAGTTGGTGTTGGGGCCCCCAGGGGTTAGGCCCCTGGAGGGATCGTTCGGGCGCTCAGGGGTTGAGCCCTTGGAGCTGGTGTTGAGGCCCCCAGGGATTAGGCCCCTGGAGCTATGGTTCGGGCGCTCAGGGGCTGGACCCCTGGAGCTGGTGTTGGGTCCCACAGGGGTTAGGCCCCTGGAGGTATTGTTCGGGCGCTCAGGGATTGGGCCCCTGGAGCTGGTTTTGGGACCCCAAGGGGTTAGGCCCCTCGAGGGATCGTTCGGGCGCTCAGGGGTTAGGCCCTTGGAGCTGGTGTTGAGGCCCCCAGGGATTAGGCCCCTGGAGCTATGGTTCGGGCGTTCAGGGGTTGGGCTCCTGGATCTGGTTTTGGGGAACGCAGGGGTTGGGCCCCTGGAGCTGTGGTTGGGGCCCCCGGGAGTTAGGCCCCTCGAGCTATGGTTCCGGCGCTGAGGGGTTGGGCCCCTGGAGCTGGTGTTGGGGACCCAGGGGTTAGGCCCCTGGAGCTATGGTTCGGGCGCTCAGGGGTTGGGCCCCTGGAGCTGGTGTTGGGGCCCCCAGGGGTTAGGCTCCTGGAGGGATAGTTCGGGCGCTCAGGGGTTGTGCTCCTGGAGCTGGTATTGGGGCCCGCATGGGTTGGGCCCCTTGTGCTGGTGTTGGGGCCCCAGGGGTTAGGCCCCTGGAGCTATGGTTCGGGTGCTCAGGGGTTTGGCCCCTGGAGCTGGTGTTGGGGCCCGCAGGGGTTGGGCCCCTGGAGCTGTGGTTGGGGCCCCCGGGGGCTAGGCCCCTGGAGCTATGGTTCGGGTGCTGAGGGGTTGGGCCCCTGGAGCTGGTGTTGGGGCCCCCAGGGGTTGGGCCCCCGGAGCTGGTGTTGGGGCCCCAGGGGTTATGCCCCTGGAGCTATGGTTTAGGCGTTCAGGGGTTGGGCCCCTGGAGCTGGTGTTGGGGCCCCTAGAGGTTGGGCTCCTGGGGTGGGGTTGGGGCCCCCAGGGGTTAGGCCCCTGGAACTATGGTTCCGGCGCTCAGGGGTTGGGGCGTTATAGCTGGGGTGGGGGCCCCCAGGGGTTAGGCCCATGCAGCCATGGTTCGGGCGCTCAGGGGTTGGACCCCTGGAGCTGGTGTTCGGGCTCACAGGGGTTAGGCCCCTGGAGGTATTGTTCGGGCGCTCAGTGGTTGTTCCCCTGGAGCTGTTGTTGGGGCCCCGAGGGGTTAGGCCCCTCGAGCTATGGATCGGGCGCTCAGGGGTTGGGCCCCTGGACTGGTGTTGGGGCCACCAGGGGCTGGGCCCCTGGAGCTGGTGTTGGGACCCCAGGTGTTAGGCGTCTGGAGCTATGGTTCGGGCGCTCAGGGGTTGGGCCCCTGGAGCTGGTGTTGGGGCTGTCAGGGGTTTGGCCCCTGGAGCTATGGTTCGGGCTCTCAGGGGTTGGGCCCCTGGAGCTGGTGTTGGAGCCGTCAAGGGTTGGGCACCTGGAGCTGGGGTTGGGGCCCCCAGGGTTTAGGCCCCTGGAGCTATGGTTCGGGCGCTCAGGGGTTGAGCCCCTGGAGCTGGTGTTGGGGCCCCAGGGGTTGGGCTCCTGGGGCTGGGGTTGGGGCCCCCAGGGGTTAGGCCCCTGGAGCTATGGTTCCGGCGCTCAGGGGTTGGGCCGTTGGAGCTGGGGTAGGAGCCCCCAGGGGTTAGGCCCCTGCAGCTATGGTTCGGGCGCTCAGGGGTTGGGACCCTGGAGCTGGTGTTTGGGTCCCCAGAGGTTGGGCCCTTGGAGCTGGTGTTGATTCCCCCAGGGATTAGGCCTCTGGAGCTATGGTTCGGGCGCTCAGGGGTTGTGCTCCTGGAGCTGGTATTGGGGCCCGCATGGGTTGGACACCTAGAGCTGGTGTTAGGGCCCACAGCGGTTAGACCCCTGGAGTTATTGTTCGGGCGCTCACGGGTTGGGCCCCTAGAGCTGGTGTTGGGGCCCCAGGGGTTGGGCCCCTGGCGCTGGTGTTGGGGCCCCAGGGGTTAGGCCCCTGGAGCTATGGTTCGGGCGCTCAGGTTTTGTGCCTTTGGAGCTGGGGTATTTTCCCCCAGGGGTTAGGCCGCTGTAGCTATGGTTTGAGCGCTCAGGGGTTGGGCAACTGGAGCTGGTATTTTGGCCCCCAAGGGTTAGGTTCTTGGAGGTGTTGTTCGAGCGCTCACGGGTTGGGCCCCTGGAGCTGGTGTTGGGTCTCTCAGCGGTTAGGCCCCTGGAGGTATTGTTCGGGCGCTCAGGGGTTCAGCCCTTGGAGCTGGTGTTGGGCCCCCAGGGATTAGGCCCCTGGAGCTATGGTTCGGGCGCTCAGGGGTTGGGACCCTGGAGCTGGTGTTTGGGTCCCCAGAGGTTGGGCCCTTGGAGCTGGTGTTGATTCCCCCAGGGATTAGGCCTCTGGAGCTATGGTTCGGGCGCTCAGGGGTTGGGACCCTGGAGCTGGTGTTGGGGCCCCCAGGTGTTGGTCCCTGGAGCTGGGGTTGGAGCCCCCGGGGGTTAGACCCCTGGAGCTATGGTTCGGTCGCTGAGGGGTTGGGCCCCTGGAGCTGGTGTTGGGGCCCCCAGGGGTTGGGGCCCTGGAACTGGTGTTGGGGCCCCAGGGGTTAGGCCCCTGGAGCTATGGTTCGGGCGCTCAGGGGTTGGGCCCCTGGAGCTGGTGTTGGGGCCCCCAGGGGTTGGGCTCCTGGGGTGGGGTTGGGGCCCCCAGGGGTTAGGCCCCTGGAGCTATGGTTCGGGCGCTCAGGATTTGGGCCGTTGGAGCTGGGGTGGGGGCCCCCAGGGGTTAGGCCCCTGGAGCTATGGTTCGTGCGATCAGGGTTTGGGCCCCTGGAGCTGGTGTTGGGGCCCCCAGGGGTTGGGCCCCTGGAGCTTGTGTTGTGGCCCCAGGGGTCAGGCCCCTGGAGCTATGGTTCGTGCGATCAGGGGTTGGGCCCCTGAAGCTGGTGTTGGGGCCCCCAGGGGTTGAGCTTCTAGGGCTGGGGTTGGGGCCCCCAGGGTTTAGGCCCGTGAAGCTATGGTTCCGGTGCTCAGGGGTTGGGCCGTTGGAGCTTGGGTGGGGGCCCCCAGGGGTTAGGCCCCTGCATCTATGGTTCGGGCGCTGAGGTTTTTGCCCTTGGAGCTGGGGTGGGTTCCCCCAGGGGTTAGAGCACTGTAGCTATGGTTCGAGCGCTCAGGGTTTGGGCCCCTGGAGCTGGTGTTGGGGCCCCCAGGGGTTAGGCCCCTGGAGGTATTGTTCGGACGCTCAGGGGTTGGGCCCTTGGAGGTGGTGTTGGGCCCCCAGCGATTAGGCCCCTGGAGCTATGGTTCGGGCGCTATGGGGTTGGGCCCCTGGAGCTGGTGTAGGGACCCCAGGGGGTTAGACCCCTGGACCTACGGTTCGGGCGCTGAGGGGTTGGGCCCCTGGAGCTGGTGTTGGGGCCCCCAGGGGTTGGCCTCCTGGTTCTGGGGTTGAGGCCCCCAGGGGTTAGGCCCCTGGAACTATGGTTCCGGCGCTCAGGGGTTGGTCCGTTGGAGCTGGGGTGGGGGCCCCCAGGGGTTAAGCCCCTGCAGCTATGGTTTGGGCTCTCAGGGGTTGGACCCCTGGAGGTGGTGTTTGGGCCCACAGGGTTTAGGCCCCTGGTGGTATTGTTCGGGCGCTCAGGGGTTGGGCCCCTGGAGCTGGTGTTGGGGCCCCCAGGGGTTAGGCCCCTGGAGGGATCGTTCGGGCGCTCAGGGGTTGGGCCCTTGGAGCTGGTGTTGAGGCCCCCAGGGATTAGGCCCCTGGAGCTATGGTTCGGGCGCTCAGGGGTTGGGCTCCTGGAGCTGGTGTTGGGGCCCGCAGGGGTTAGGCCCCTGGAGGTATTGTTCGGGCGCTCAGGGGTTGGGCCCCTGGAGCTGGTGTTGGGGCCCCCAGGGGTTAGGTTCCTGGAGGGATAGTTCGGGCGCTCAGGGGTTGTGCTCCTGGAGCTGGTGTTGGGGGTCCCAGGGCTTGGGCCCCTGGAGCTGGTGTTGGGGCCCCCAGGCGTTGGGCCGCTGGAGCTGGTGTTTGCCCCCCCAGGGGTTAGGCCCCTGGAGCTGTGGTACGGGCGCTCAGGGGTTGGGCCCGTGGAGCTGGGGTCTAGGGCCACAGGGGTTGGGCCCCTTGTGTTGGGGTGGGCCCCCCCAAGGATTAGTCCCCTGGAGTTATGGTTCGCGCGCTCAGGAGTTGGGCCCCTGGAGCTGGTGTTGGGGCCCCCAGGGGTTAGGCTCCTGGAGGTATCGTTCGGGCGCTCAGGGGTTGGGCCCCTGGAGCTGGTGTTGGGGCCCCCAGGGGTTAGGTTCCTGGAGGGATAGTTCGGGCGCTCAGGGGTTGTGCTCCTGGAGCTGGTGTTGGGGGTCCCAGGGCTTGGGCCCCTGGAGCTGGTGTTGGGGCCCCCAGGCGTTGGGCCGCTGGAGCTGGTGTTTGCCCCCCCAGGGGTTAGGCCCCTGGAGCTGTGGTACGGGCGCTCAGGGGTTGGGCCCGTGGAGCTGGGGTCTAGGGCCACAGGGGTTGGGCCCCTTGTGTTGGGGTGGGCCCCCCCAAGGATTAGTCCCCTGGAGTTATGGTTCGCGCGCTCAGGAGTTGGGCCCCTGGAGCTGGTGTTGGGGCCCCCAGGGGTTAGGCTCCTGGAGGTATCGTTCGGGTGCTCAGGGGTTGGGCCCTTGGAGCTGGTTTTGGGGCCCCCAGGGATTAGGCCCCTGGAGCTATGTTTCGGGCGCTCAGGGTTTTGGCCCCTGGAGCTGGTGTTAGGTCCCCCAGGGCTTGGACCCTGGAGCTGGTGTTGGGACCCCAGGGGTTAGGCCCCTGGAGCTATGGTTCTGGCGCTCAGGGTTTGGGCCCCTGGAGCTGGTGTTGGGGCCCCCAGGGGTTGGGCCCCTGGGGCTGGTGTTGGGGCCCCAGGTGTTAGGCCCCTAGAGGTATTGGTCGGGCGCTCAGGGGTTGGGTCCTTGGAGCTGGTATTGAGCCCCCAGGGATTAGGCCCCTGGAGCTATGGTTCGGGCGCTCAGGGGTTGGGACCCTGGAGCTGGTGTTGGGGCCCCCAGGGGTTGGGCCCCTGGAGCTGGTGTTGGGGCCCCAGGGATTAGGCCCCTTGAGTTATGGTTTGGGCGCTGAGGGGTTGGGCCCCTGGAGCTTGTGTTGGGGCCCCCAGGGGTAGGGCCCCTGGAGCTATGGTTAGGCGCTGAGGGGTTGGGCCCCTGGAGCTGGTGTTGGGGCCCCAAGGGATTGAGCTCCTGGAGCTGGTGTTGGGGCCCCCAGGGGTTGGGCCCCTGGAGCTGGCGTTGGGGCCCCAGGGGTTAGACCCCTGGAGCTATGGTTCGGGCGCTCAGGGGTTGGGCCCCTGGAGCTGGTGTTCGGGCCCCCAGGGGTAGGGCCCCTGGAGCTATGGTTAGGCGCTGAGGGGTTGGGCCCCTGGAGCTGGTGTTGGGGCCCCAAGGGATTGAGCTCCTGGAGCTGGTGTGGGGGCCCCAGGGGTTAGGCCCCTGGAGCTACGGTTCGGGCGCTCAGGGGTTGGGCCCCTGGAGCTGGTGTTCGGGCCCCCAGGGTTTCAGCCGCTGGAGCTGGGGTTTGGGCCCCCAGGGGTTAGGCCCCTGGAGCTGTGGTACGGGCGCTCAGGGGTTGGGCCCGTGGAGCTGGGGTCTAGGGTCCCAGGGGTTGGGCCCCTGGAGCTGGGGTGGGGCCCCCCAGGGGTTAGGCCCCTGGAGCTATGGTTAGGGTGCTGAGGGGTTGGGCCCCTGGAGCTGGTGTTGGGACCCCAAGGGGTTGGGCTCCTGGAGCTGGTGTTGGGGCCCCAGGGGCTAGGTCCCTGGAGATATGGTTCGGGTGCTCAGGGGTTGGGCCCCTGGAGCTGGTGTTGGGGCCCCCAGGGGTTGGGCTGCTGGAGCTGGGGTTTGGGTCCCCAGGGGTTAGGCCCCTGGAGCTGTGGTACGGGCGCTCAGGGGTTGGGCCCGTGGAGCTGGGGTATAGGGCCCCAGGGGTTGGGCCCCTGGAGCTGGGGTGGGGGCTCACAGGGGTTAGGCCCCTGGAGTTATGGTTCGGGCGCTCAGGGGTTGGGCCCCTGGAGCTGGTTTTAGGGCCCCCAGGGATTAGGCACCTGGAGCTATGGTTCGGGCGCTCAGGGGTTGGGCCCCTGGAGCTGTTCTTAGGGCCACCAGGGCTTGGACCCCTGGAGCTGGTGTTGGGTCCCCAGGGGTTAGGCCCCTGGAGCTATGGTTCGGGCTCTCAGGGGTTGGGCCCCTGGAGCTGGTGTTGGGGCCCCCAGGGGTTGGGCCCCTGGAGCTGGCGTTGGGGCCCCAGGGGTTAGACCCCTGGAGCTATGGTTCGGGCGCTCAGGGGTTGGGCTCCTGGAGCTATGGTTCGGGCGCTCAGGGGTTGGGCCCCTGGAGCTGGGGTCGAGGTCTCCAGGTGTTTGGCCCCTGGACCTGGGGTTGTGGCCCCCGGGGTTTAGGCCCCTGGATCTATGGTTCGGGCGCTCAGGGGTTGGGCCCCTGGAGCTGGTGTTGGGGCCCCCAGGGGTTGGGCCCCTGGATCTGGTGTTGGGGCCCCAGGGATTAGGCCCCTGGAGCTATGGTTCCGGCGCTCAGGAGTTGGGCCGTTAGAGCTGGGGTGGAGGCCCCCAGGGGTTAGGCCCCTGCAGCTATGGTTCGGGCGATCAGGGGTTGGACCCCTGGAGCTGGTTTTGGTACCCCCGGGGGTTAGACCCCTGGAGCTATGGTTCGGGCGCTGAGGGGTTGGGCCCCTGGAGCTGGTGTTGGGGCCCCGAGGGGTTAGGCCCCTGGAGGTATTGTTCGAGCGCTCAGGGGTTGGGCCCCTGGAGCTGGTGTTGGAGACCCCAGGGGTTAGGCCCCTGGAGCTATGGTTCGGGCGATCAGGGGTTGGAACCCTGGAGCTGGTGTTGGGGCCCCCAGGGGTTGGGCCTCTAGAGCTGGGGTTGGGGCACCGGGGTTAGGCCCCTGGAGCTATGGTTCGGGCGCTCAGGGGTTGGGCCCCTGGAGCTGGTGTTGGGGCCCCCAGGGGTTGGGCCCCTGGAGCTGGGGTTCGGGCCCCCAGGTGTTAGGCAGCTGGAGCTATGGTTCGGGCGCTCAGGGTTTGGGACCCTGGAGCTGGTGTTGGGGTCCCCAGGGTTTGGGCCCCTGGAGCTGGTGTTGGGTCCCCAGGGATTAGGCCCCTGGAGCTATGGTTCGGGCGCTGAGGGGTTGGGCCGCTGGAGCTGGTGTTGGGGCCCCAGGGATAAGGCCCCTGGAGCTACGGTTCCGGCGCTGAGG
>NW_026114770.1:0-91690 GCF_025201925.1 Gopherus flavomarginatus | reverse complement strand
CACCCAGCTCCAAGGGCCCAAACCTGAGCGCTCGAACCATAGCTCCAGGGGCCTAACCCCTGGGGCGCCAACACCAGCGCCAGGGGCCCAACACCTAGGTGCCCCAACACGAGCTCCATTATCAAAAGCCCTGAGTGCCCGAACCATAGCTGCAGGGGCCTAACTCCTGGGGCCCCAACACCAGCTCCAGGGGCCCAACCCCTGAGTGCCCGAACCATAGCTCGAGGGGCCTAACCCCTCGGGGCCCCAACACCAGCTCCAGGGGCCCAACCCCTGAGTGCCCGAACAATACCTCCAGGGGCCTAACCCCTGTGGGCCCCCTTCACCAGCTCCAGGGGTCCAACCCCTGAGCGCCCAAACCATAGCTGCAGGGGCCTAACCCCTGGGGCCCCAACACCAGCTCCAGGGTCCCAACCCCTGAGCGCCCGAACCAAACCTCCAGGGGCCTAACCCCTGGGGGCCCCAACACCAGCTCCAGGGGCCCAAGCCCCCAGCGCCCGAACCATAGCTCCAGGGGTCTAACCCCCGGGGGCTCCAACCCCAGATCCAGGGCCCAACCCCTGGGGGGGCCAACACCAGCTCCAGGGTCCCAACCCCTGAGCGCCAGAACCATAGCTCCAGGGGCCTAACCCCCGGGGGCCCCAACCACAGCTCCAGGGGCCCAACCCCTGCGGGCCCCAAAACCAGCTCCAGGAGCCCAACCCCTGAGCGCTCGAACAATACCTCAAGGGGCCTAACCCCTGGGGGCCCCAACACCAGCTCCAGGGTTCCAACACCTGAGCGCCCGAACCATAGCTCCAGGGGCCTAACCCCTGGGTGCTCCAACACCAGCTCCAGGGTCCCAACCCCTGAGCGCTCGAACAATACCTCAAGGGGCCTAACCCTGGGGGCCCCAACCCCAGCTCCTGGGGCCCAACCCCTCAGCGTCCGAACCATAGCTCCAGGAATCTAACCCCCGGGGGCTCCAACCCCAGCTCCAGGGGTCCAAACCCTGAGCGCCTGAACCATAGCTGCAGGGGCCTAACCCCTGGGGGACCCCACCCCAGCTCCAACAGCCCAACCCCTGAGCGCCGGAACCATAGCTCCAGGGGCCTAGCCCCTGGAGGCCCCAACCCCAGCCCCAGGATCCCATCCCCTGGGGGCCCCAACACCAGCTCCAGGGGCCCAACCCCTGAGCGACCGAACCATAGCTCCAGTGGCCTAACCCCCAGGGGCCAGAACCCCAGGTCCAGGGGCCAAACACCTGGAGCCCTCGACCCCAGCACCAGGGGCCCAACCCCTGAGCGCCCGAACCATAGCTCCAGGGGCCCAACTCCTGAGCGCCCGAACCATAGATCTAGGGGCCTAACCCCTGGGGCCCCAACACCAGCTCCAGGGGCCCAACCCCTGGGGGCCGCAACACCAGCTCCAGGGGCCCAACCCCTGAGCGCCCGAACCATAGCTCCAGGGGCCTAACCCCCGGGGGCCAGAACCCCAGGTTCAGAGGCCAAACCCCTGGAGCCCTCGACCCCAGCTACAGGGGCCCAACCCCTGAGCGCCCGAACCATAGCTCCAGGGGCCTAATCCCTGGGGGCCTTAACACCAGCTCCAAGGGCCCAACCCTTGAGCGCCCGAACGATAGCTCCAGGGGCCTATCCCCTGGGGGCCCCAACACCAGCTCCAGGGGCCCAACCCCTGAGCCCCCAAACAATACCACCAGGGCCCTAACCCCTGTCGGCCCCAACACCAGCTCCAGGGGTCCAACCCCTGAGCGCCCGAACCATAGCTGCAGGGGCCTAATCCCTAGGGGCCCCAACCCCAGCTCCAACGGCCCAACCCCTGAGGGCCGGAGGCATAGCTCCAGGGGCCTAACCCCTGGGGGCCCCAACCCCAGCCCCAGGAGCCCAAACCCTGGGGGTCCCAACACCAGCTCCAGGGGCCCAACCCCTGAGCGCCCGAACCATAGCTCCAGGGGTCTAGCCCCCTGGGGCTCCAACCCCAGCTCCAGGGGCCCAACACCTGGGTGCCCCAACACGAGCTCCATTCTCAAAAGCCCTGAGTGCCCGAACCATAGCTGCAGGGGCCTAACTCCTGGGGCCCCAACACCAGCTCCAGGGGCCCAACCCCTGAGTGCCCGAACCATAGCTCGAGGGGCCTAACCCCTTGGGGCCCCAACACCAGCTCCAGGGGCCCAACCCCTGAGTGCCCGAACCATAGCTGCAGGGGCCTAACCCCTGGGGCCCCAACACCAGCTCCAGGGGCAAAACCCCTGAGTGCCCGAACCATAGCTCCAGGGGCCTAACCCCTGGGGCCCCAACACCAGCTCCAGGGGCCCAACCCCTGGGGGCCCCAACACCAGCTCCAGGCGCCCAAGCCCTCAGCGCCCGAACCATAGCTCCAGGGGTCTAACCCCCGGGGGCTCCAACCCCAGATCCAGGGCCCAACCCCTGGGGGCCCCAACACCAGCTCCAGGGTCCCAACCCCTGAGCGCCCGAACCATAGCTCCAGGGGCCTAACCCCCGGGGGCCCCAACCACAGCTCCAGGGGCCCAACCCCTGCGGGCCCCAAAACCAGCTCCAGGAGCCCAACCCCTGAGCGCCCAAACGATCCCTCCAGGGGCCTAACCCCTGGGGGCCCCAACACCAGCTCCAGGGGACCAACCCCTGAGCGCCCGAACAATACCTCCAGGGGCCTAACCCCTGTGAACCCCAACACCAGCTCCAGGGGTCCAACCCCTAAGCGCCCGAACCATAGCTGCAGGGGCTAACCCCTGGGGGCCCAAAACCCCAGCTCCAACGGCCCAACCCCTGACCGCCGGAACCATAGCTCCAGGGGCCTAACCCCTGGGGGCCCGAACCAAAGCGCCAGGAGCCCAACCAATGGGGGCCCCAACACCAGCTCCAGGGGCCCAACCTCTGAGCGCCCGAATCATAGCTCCAGGGGCCTAACCCCTGGGGCCCCAACACCAGCTCCAGGGGCCCAACCCCTGGGGGCCCCAACACCAGCTCCAGGGGCCCAACCCCTCAGTGCCCGAACCATAGCTCCAGGGGTCTAACCCCCGGGGGCTCCAACCCCAGCTCCACGGCCCAACCCCAGGGGGCCCCAACACCAGCTCCATTGTCCCAACCCCTGAGCGCCCGAACCATAGCTCCAGGTTCCTAACCCCCGGGGGCCCCAACCACAGCTCGAGGGGCCCAACCCCTGCGGGCCCCAACACCAGCTCCAGAAGCCCAACCCCTGAGCGCCCGAACCATAGCTCCAGGGGCCTAATCCCTGGGGGCCTCAACACGAGCTCCAAGGGCCCAACCCCTCAGCGCCCGAACGATCCCTCCAGGGGCCTAACCCCTGGGGGCCCCAACACCAGCTCCAGGGGCCCAACCCCTGAGCGCCCGAACAATAACTCCAGGGGCCTAACCCCTGGGGGCCGCAACACCAGCTCCAGGGGCCCAACCCCTGAGCGCTCAAACCATCGCTCCAGGGGCCCAACCCCTTAACGCCTGAACCATAGCTCCAGGGGCCTAATCCCTGGGGCCCCAACACCAGCTCCAGGGGCCCAACCCCTAAGCGACCGAACCATAGCTCCAGGGGCCTAACCCCGGGGGCCACAACCCCAGGTCCAGGGGCCAAACCCCTGGAGCCCTCGACCCCAGCTCCAGGGGCCCAACCCCTGAGCGCCCGAACCATAGCTCCAGGGGCCTAACCCCTGGGGCCCCAACACCAGCTCTAGGGGACCAACCCCTGGGGGCCCCAACACCAGCTCCAGGGGCCCAACCCCTGAGCGCCCGAACCATAGCTCTAGGGGCCTAATCCCTGGGGCCCCAACACCAGCTCCAGGGGCCCAACCCCTGGGGGCCGCAACACCAGTTCCAGGGGCCCAAACCCTGAGCGCCCGAACCATAGCTCCAGGGGACTAACCCACGGGGGCCAGAACCCCAGGTTCAGGGGCCAAACCCCTGGAGCCCTCGACCCCAGCTCCAGGGGACCAACCCCTGAGCGCCCGAACCATAGCTCCACGAGCCTAATCCCTGGGGGCCTTAACACCAGCTCCAAGGGCCCAAACCCTGAGCGCCCGAACGATCCCTCCAGGGGCCTAACCCCTGTGGGCCCCAACACCAGCTCCAGGGGCCCAACCCCTGAGAGCCCGAACAATACCACCAGGGGCCTATCCCCTGTGGGCCCCAAAACCAGCTCCCGGGGTCCAACCCCTGAGCGACCGAACCATAGCTGCAGGGGCCTCACCCCTGGCGGCCCACACCCCAGCTCCAACGGCCCAACCCCTGAGCGCCGGAACCATAGCTACAGGGGTCTAACCCCTGGGGGCCCCAACACCAGCTCCAGGGGCCCAACCCCTCAGCGCCCGAACCATAGCTCCAGTTGTCTATCCCCCTGGGGCTCCAACCCCAGCTCCAGACCCCAACACCTGTGGGCCCCAACACGAGCTCCACTGTCAAAAACCCTGAGCGCCCGAACCATATCTCCAGGGGCCTGATCCCTGGGGGCCCAACACCAGCTCCAAGGGCCCAACCCCTGAGCGCCCGAACAATACCTCCAGGGGCCTAACCCCTGGGGGCCCCAACACCAGCTCCAGGGGCCCAACCCCTGAGCGCTCGAACCGTAGCACAGGGGCCTAACCCCTGGGGGAACCCACCCCAGCTCCAAGGGCCCAAAACCTGAGTACTCGAACCATAGCTCCAGGGGCCTAACCCCTGGGGCGCCAACACCAGCGCCAGGGGCCCAACCCATGGGGACCCCAACACCAGCTCCAGGGGCCCAACCCCTGAGCGCCCGAACCATAGCTCCAGGGGCCTAACCCCTGGGGGCCCCAACCCCAGCTCCAGGGGCCCAAACCCTGACGGCCCCAACACCACCTCCAGGGGCCCAACCCCTGAGAGCCCGAACCATAGCTCCAGGTGCCCAACCCCTGACAGCCCCAACACCAGCTCCAGGGGCCCAGCCCCTTGGGGCCCCAAAACCAGTCCAGGGGCCCAACCCCTGAGCGCACGAAGCATAGCTCGAGGGGCCTAACCCCTCAGGGCCCCAAAACCAGTTCCAGGGGCCCAACCCCCAAGCGCCCGAACAATACCTCCAGGGGCCTAACCCCTGTGGGCCCCCTTCACCAGCTCCAGGGGTCCAACCCCTGAGCGCCCAAAACATACCTGCAGGAGCCTAACCCCTGGGGCCCCAACACCAGTTCCAGGGGCCCAACCCCTGGGGGCCCGAACACCAGCTCCAGGGGCCCAAGCACTCAGCGCCCGAACCATAGCTCCAGGGGTTTAACCCCCAGGGGCTCCAACCCCAGATCCAGGGCCCAAACCCTGGGGGCCCCAACACCAGCTCCAGGGTCCCAACCCCTGAGCACCCGAACCACAGCTCCAGGGGCCTAACCCCCGGGGGCCCCAACCACAGCTCCAGGGGCCCAACACCTGCGAGCCCCAAAACCAGCTCCAGGAGTCCAACCCCTGAGCGCCCGAACCAAAGCTGCAGGGGCCTAACCCATGGGGGCCCCCAGCCCAGCTCCAACAGCCCAACCCCTGAGCGCCGGAACCATAGCTCCAGGGGCCTAGCCCCCGGGGGCCCCAAACCCAGCCCCAGGAGCCCAACCCCTGGGGGCCCCAACACCAGTTCCAGGGGCCTAACCCCTGAGCGCCCGAACCATCGCTCCAGGGGCCCAACCCCTGAGCGCCTGAACCATAGCTCCAGGGGCCTAATCCCTGGGGCCCCAACACCAGCTCCAGAGGCCCAACCCCTGAGTGACCGAACCATAGCTCCAGGGGCCTAACCCCCGGGGGCCACAACCCCAGGTTCAGGGGCCAAACCCCTGGATCCCTCGACCCCACCTCCAGGGGCCCAACCCCTGAGCGCCCGAACCATAGCTCCAGAGGCGCAACACCTGAGCGCCCGAACCATAGCTCCAGGGGCCTAACCCCTGGGGCCCCAACACCAGCTCCAGGGGCCCAACCCCTGGGGGCCCCAACACCAGCTCCAGGGGCCCAACCCCTGAGCGCCCGAACCATAGCTCCATGGGCCTAATCCCTGGGGCCACAACAACACCTCCAGGGGCCCAACCCCTGGGGGCCGCAACACCAGCTCCAGGGGCCCAACCCCTCAGCGCCCGAACAATACCACCAGGGCCCTAACCCCTGTGGGCCCCAACACCAGCTCCAGGGGTCCAACCCCTGAGCACCCGAGCCATAGCTGCAGGGGCCTAACCCCAGGGGGCCCCCACCCCAGCTCCAACGGCCCAAACCCTGAGCGCCGGAACCATAGCTACAGGGGCCTAACCCCTCGGGGCCCCAACCCCAGCCCCAGGAGCCCAACCCCTGGGGGCCCCAACACCAGCTCCAGGGGCCCAACCCCTGGGGGCCCCAACACCAGCTCCAGGAGCCCAACCACTCAGCGCCCGAACCATAGCTCCAGGGGTCTAACCCCCGGGGGCTCCAACCCCAGATCCAGGGCCCAAACCCTGGCGGCCCCAACACCAGCTCCAGGGTCCCAACCCCTGAGCGCCAGAACCATAGCTCCAGGGGCCTAACCCCCGGGGGCCCCAACCACAGCTCCAGGGGCCCAACCCCTGCGAGCCCCAAAACCAGCTCCAGGAGTCCAACCCCTGAGTGCCCGAACCATAGCTCCAGGGGCCTAATCCCTGGGGGCCTCAACACCAGCTCCAAGGGCCCAACCCCTGAGCGCCCGAACGATCCCTCCAGGGGCCTAACCCCTGGGGGCCCCAACACCAGCTCCAGGGGCCCAACCCCTGAGCGCCCGAACAATACCTCCAGGGGCTTAACCCCTGTGGACCCCAACACCAGCTCCAGGGGTCCAACCCCTAAGCGCCCGAACCATAGCTGCAGGGGCTAACCCCTGGGGGCCCAAAACCCCAGCTCCAACGGCACAACCCCTCACCGCCGGAACCATAGCTCCAGGGGCCTCACCCCTGGGGGCCCCAACCAAAGCCCCAGGAGCCCAACCCCTGGGGGCCCCAACACCAGCTCCAGGGGCCCAACCCCTCAGCGCCCGAACCATAGCTCCAGGGTTCTCACCCCCGGGGGCTCCAACCCCAGCTCCACGGCCCAACCCCAGGGGGCCCCAACACCAGCTCCATTGTCCCAACCCCTGAGCGCCCGAACCATAGCTCCAGGTTCCTAACCCCCGGGGGCCCCAACCACAGCTCCAAGGGCCCAATCCCTGGGGGCCCCAACACCAGCTCCAGGAGCCCAACCCCTGAGCGCCCGAACCATAGCTCCAGGGGCCTAATCCCTGGGGGCCTCAACACCAGCTCCAAGGGCCCAACCCCTGAGCGCCTGAACGATCCCTCCAGGGGCCTAACCCCTGGGGGCCCCAACACCAGCTCCAGGGGCCCAACCCCTGAGCGCCCGAACAATACCTCCAGGGGCCAAAACCCTGTGGGCCCCAACACCAGCTCCAGGGGTCCAACCCCTGTGCGCCCGAAGCATAGCTCGAGGGGCCTAACCCCTCGAGGCTCGAACACCAGCTCCAGGGGCCCAACCCCTGAGCGCCCGAACAATACCTCCAGGGGCTTAACCCCTGTGGGCCCCCACCCCAGCTCCAACGGCCCAACCCCAGAGCGCCGGAACCATAGCTCCAGGGGCCTAACCCCTGGGGGCCTCAACCCCAGCCCCAGGAGCCCAACCCCTGGGGGCCCCAACACCAGCTCCAGGGACCCAACCCCTGAACGCCCAAACCATGGCTCCAGGGGCCCAACCCCTGAGCGCCTGAACTATAGCTCCAGGGGCCTAATCCCTGGGTTCCCAACACCAGCTCCAGGGGACCAACCCCTGAGCGACCGAACCATAGCTCCAGGGGCCTAACCCCCGGGGGCCACAACCCCAGGTCCAGGGGCCAAATCCCTGGAGCCCTCGACCCCAGCTCCAGGGGCCCAACCCCTGAGCGCCCGAACCATAGCTCCAGGGGCCCAACCCCTGAGCGCCCGAACCATAGCTCCAGGGGCCTAACCCCTGGGGCCCCTACACCAGCTCCAGGGGCCCAACCCCTAGGGGCCCAAACACCAGCTCCAGGGGCCCAACCCCTGAGCGCCCGAACCATAGCTCCAGGGGCCTAATCCCTGGAGCCCCAACACCAGCTCCAGGGGCCCAAACGCTGGGGGCCGCAACACCAGCTCCAGGGGCCCAACCCCTGAGCGCCCGAACCATAGCTCCAGGGGCCTAACCCACGGGGGCTAGAACCCCAGGTTCAGGGGCCAAACCCCTGGAGCCCTCGTCCCCAGCTCCAGGGGCCCAACCCCTGAGCGCCCGAACCATAGCTCCAGGGGCCTAATCCCTGGGGCCCCAACACCAGCTCCAGGGGACCAACCCCTGGGGGCCGCAACACCAGCTCCAGGGGTCCAACCCCTGAACGACCGATCCATAGCTGCAGGGGCCTAACCCCTGGGGGCCCCACCCCAGCTCCAACGGCCCAACCCCTCAGCGCCGGAACCATAGCTACAGGGGCCTAACCCCTGGGGGCCCCAACCCCAGCTCCAGGAGCCCAACACCTGGGGGCCCTAACACCAGCTCCAGGGGCCCAACCCCTGAGCGCCCGAATCATAGCTCCAGGGGCCTAACCCCTGGGGCCCCAACACCAGCTCCAGGGGCCCAACCCCTGAGGGCCCCAAAACCAGCTCCAGGGGCCCAACCCCTCAGCGCCCGAGCCATAGCTCCAGGGGTCTATCCCCCTGGGGCTCCAACCCCAGCTCCAGGGGCCCAACACCTGGGGGCCCCAACACGAGCTCCATTGTCAAAAGCCCTGAGCGCCCGAACCATAGCTCCAGGGGCCTAATCCCTGGGGGCCCAACACCAGCTCCAAGGGCCCAACCCCTGAGCGCTCGAACCATAGCTACAGGGGCCAAACCCCTGGGGAAACCCACCCCAGCTCCAAGGGCCCAAACCTGAGCGCTCGAACCATAGCTCCAGGGGCCTAACCCCTGGGGCGCCAACACCAGCGCCAGGGGCCCAACCCCTGGGGCCCCAACACCAGCTCCAGCGGCCCAACCCCTGAGAGCCCGAACCATAGCTCCAGGGGCCTAACCCCTGACAGCCCCAACACCAGCTCCAGGGGCCCAGCCCCTTGTGGCCCCAAAACCAGTCCAGGGGGACAACCCCTGAGCGCCCGAAGCATAGCTCGAGGGGCCTAACCCCTCGGGACCCCAACACCAGCTCCAGGGGCCCAACCCCTGAGCGCCCGAACAATACCTCCAGGGACCGAACCCCTGGGGCCCCAACACCAGATCCAGGGGCCCAACCCCTCAGCGCCCGAACCATAGCTCCAGGGGTCTAACCCCCGGGGGCTCAAACCCCAGATCCAGGGCCCAACCCCTGGGGCCCCAACACCAGCTCCAGGGTACAAACCCCTGAGCGCCCGAACCATAGCTCCAGGGGCCTAACCCCCGGGGGCCCCAACCACAGCTCCACGGGCCCAACCCCTGCGGGCCCCAACACCAGCTCATGCAGCCCTACCCCTGAGCGCCCGAACCATAGCTCCAGGGGCCTAACCCCTGGGGGCCCCAACACCAGCTCCAGGGTCCCAACCCCTGAGCGCCCGAACCATAGCTCCAGGGGCCTAACCCCCGGGGGCCCCAACCACAGCTCCAGGGGCCCAACCCCTGCGGGCCCCAAAACCAGCTCCAGGAGCGCAACCCCTGAGCGCCCGAACCATAGCTCCAGGGGCCTAATCCCTGGGGGCCTCAACACCAGCTCCAAGGGCCCAACCCCTGAGCGCCCGAACGATCCCTCCAGGGACCTAACCCCTGGGGGCCCCAACACCAGCTCCAGGGGTCCAACCCCTGAGCGCCCGAACAATACCTCCAGGGGCCTAACCCCTGTGGACCCCAACACCAGCTCCAGGAGTCCAACCCCTAAGCGCCCGAACCATAGCTGCAGGTGCTAACCCCTGGGGGCCCAAAACCCCAGCTCCAACGGCCCAACCCCTGACCCCCGGAACCATAGCTCCAGGGGCCTAACCCCTTGGGGCCCCTATCAAAGACCCAGGAGCCCAACCCCTGGGGGCCCCAACACCAGCTCCAGGGGCCCAACCTCTGAGCGCCCGAACCATAGCTCCTGGGGCCTAACCCCTGGGGCCCCAACACCAGCTCCAGGGGCCCAACCCCTGGGGGCCCCAACACCAGCTCCAGGGGCCCAAACCCTCAGCGCCCGAACCATAGCTCCAGGGGTCTAACCCCCGGGAGCTCCAAGCCCACCTCCACGGCCCAACCCCCGGGGGCCCCGACACCAGCTCCATTGTCCCAACCCCTGAGCGCCCGAACCATAGCTCCAGGTTCCTAACCCCCGGGGGCCCCAACCACAGCTCCAGGGGCCCAACCAATGCGGGCCCCAACACCAGCTCCAGGAGCCCTACCCCTGAGCGCCCGAACCATAGCTCCAGTGGCCTAATCCCTGGGGGCCTCAACACCAGCTCCAAGGGCCCAACCCCTGAGCGCCCGAACGATCCCTCCAGGGGCCTAACCCCTGGGGGCCCCAACACCAGCTCCAGGGGCCCAACCCCTGAGCGCCCGAGCAATACCTCCAGGGGCCTAACCCGTGTGGGCCCCCACCCCAGCTCCAACGGCCCAAACCCTGAGCGCCCGAAACATAGCTCCAGGGGCCTAACCCCTAGGGGCCCCCACCCCAGCTCCAAGGGACCAACCCCTGAGCGCCCGAACCATAGCTCCAGGGGCCCAACCCCTGAGCGCTCGAACCATAGCTCCAGGGGCCTAACCCCTCGGGCCCCAACACCAGCTCCAGGGCCCTTACCACTCGGGGCCCCAACAGCAGCTTCAGGGGCCCAACCCCTGAGAGCCCGAAACATATCTGCAGAGGCCTAACACCTGGGTGTCCGAACCCCAGCTCCAGGGGCCCAACCCCTGGAGGCCCCAAGACCAGCTCCAGGGGCCTAACCCCTCAGAGCCCGAACCATAGCTCCAGGGGCCTAACCCCTGACGGCCCCAACCCCAGCTCCAGGGGCCCAACCCCTGGGAGCCCCAAAACCAGCTCCAGGGGACCAACCCCTGAGCGCCCGAACCATAGCTCCATCGGCCTAACCCCCGGTGCCCCAACCCCAACTCCAGGGGAACAACCCCTGGGGGCCCCAACACCAGCTCCAGGGTTCCAACCCCAGAGCGCCTGAACCATAGCTCCAGGGGCCTAATCCCTGGGGCCCCAACACCAGCTCCAGGGGCCCAACCCCTGGGGGCCCCAACACCATCTCCAGGGGCCCAACCCCTGAGCGCCCGAACCATAGCTCCAGGGGCCTAATCCCTGGGGCCCCAACACCAGCTCCAGGGGCCCAACCCCTGGGGGCCACAACACCAGCTCCAGGGGCCCAACCCCTGAGCGCCCGAGCCATAGCTCCAGGGGCCTTACCCACGGGGGCCAGAAGCCCAGGTTCAGGGGCCAAACCCCTGGAGCCCTCGACCCCAGCTCCAGGGGCCCAACCCCTGAGCGCGCGAACCATAGCTCCACGAGCCTAATCCCTGGGGGCCTTAACACCAGCTCCAAGCGCTCAAACCCTGAGCGCCCGAACGATCCCTCCAGGGGCCTAACCCCTGGGGGCCCCAACACCAGCTCCAGGGGCCCAACCCCTGAGAACCCGAACAATACCACCAGGGGCCTAACACCTGTGGGCCCCAACACCACCTCCAGGGGTCCAACCCCTGAGCGACCGAACCATAGCTGCAGGGGCCTAACCCCTGGGGGCCCAAAACCCCAGCTCCAACGGCCCAACCCCTGACCCCCGGAACCATAGCTCCAGGGGCCTAACCCCTGGGGGCCCCTATCAAAGACCCAGGAGCCCAACCCCTGGGGGCCCCAACACCATCTCCAGGGGCCCAACCTCTGAGCGCCCGAACCATAGCTCCAGGGGCCTAACCCCTGGGGCCCCAACACGAGCTCCAGGGGCCCAACCCCTGGGGGCCCCAACACCAGCTCCAGGGGCCCAACCCCTCAGCGCCCGAACCATAGCTCCAGGGGTCTAACCCCCGGGAGCTCCAACCCCAGCTCCACGGCCCAACCCCAGGGGGCCCCGACACCAGCTCCATGGTCCCAACCCCTGAGCGCCCGAACCATAGCTCCAGGTTCCTAACCCCCGGGGACCCCAATCACAGCTCCAGGGGCCCAACCCCTGCGGGCCCCAACACCAGCTCCAGGAGCCCTACCCCTGAGCGCCCGAACCATAGCTCCAGGGGCCTAATCCCTGGGGGCCTCAACACCAGCTCCAAGGGCCCAAACCCTGAGCGCCCGAACGATCCCTCCAGGGGCCTAACCCCTGGGGGCCCCAACACCAGCTCCAGGGGCCCAACACCTGCGAGCCCCAAAACCAGCTCCAGGAGTCCAACCCCTGAGCGCCCGAACCAAAGCTGCAGGGGCCTAACCCATGGGGGCCCCCACCCCAGCTCCAACAGCCCAACCCCTGAGCGCCGGAACCATAGCTCCAGGGGCCTAGCCCCCGGGGGCCCCAAACCCAGCCCCAGGAGCCCAACCCCTGGGGGCCCCAACACCAGTTCCAGGGGCCTAACCCCTGAGCGCCCGAACCATCGCTCCAGGGGCCCAACCCCTGAGCGCCTGAACCATAGCTCCAGGGGCCTAATCCCTGGGGCCCCAACACCAGCTCCAGAGGCCCAACCCCTGAGTGACCGAACCATAGCTCCAGGGGCCTAACCCCCGGGGGCCACAACCCCAGGTTCAGGGGCCAAACCCCTGGATCCCTCGACCCCACCTCCAGGGGCCCAACCCCTGAGCGCCCGAACCATAGCTCCAGAGGCGCAACACCTGAGCGCCCGAACCATAGCTCCAGGGGCCTAACCCCTGGGGCCCCAACACCAGCTCCAGGGGCCCAACCCCTGGGGGCCCCAACACCAGCTCCAGGGGCCCAACCCCTGAGCGCCCGAACCATAGCTCCATGGGCCTAATCCCTGGGGCCACAACAACACCTCCAGGGGCCCAACCCCTGGGGGCCGCAACACCAGCTCCAGGGGCCCAACCCCTGAGCGCCCGAATCATAGCTCCAGGGGCCTAACCCCTGGGGCCCCAACACCAGCTCCAGGGGCCCAACCCCTGAGGGCCCCAAAACCAGCTCCAGGGGCCCAACCCCTCAGCGCCCGAGCTATAGCTCCAGGGGTCTATCCCCCTGGGGCTCCAACCCCAGCTCCAGGGGCCCAACACCTGGGGGCCCCAACACGAGCTCCATTGTCAAAAGCCCTGAGCGCCCGAACCATAGCTCCAGGGGCCTAATCCCTGGGGTCCCAACACCAGCTCCAAGGGCCCAACCCCTGAGCGCTCGAACCATAGCTACAGGGGCCAAACCCCTGGGGAAACCCACCCCAGCTCCAAGGGCCCAAACCTGAGCGCTCGAACCATAGCTCCAGGGGCCTAACCCCTGGGGCGCCAACACCAGCGCCAGGGGCCCAACCCCTGGGGCCCCAACACCAGCTCCAGCGGCCCAACCCCTGAGAGCCCGAACCATAGCTCCAGGGGCCTAACCCCTGACAGCCCCAACACCAGCTCCAGGGGCCCAGCCCCTTGTGGCCCCAAAACCAGTCCAGGGGGACAACCCCTGAGCGCCCGAAGCATAGCTCGAGGGGCCTAACCCCTCGGGACCCCAACACCAGCTCCAGGGGCCCAACCCCTGAGCGCCCGAACAATACCTCCAGGGACCGAACCCCTGGGGCCCCAACACCAGATCCAGGGGCCCAACCCCTCAGCGCCCGAACCATAGCTCCAGGGGTCTAACCCCCGGGGGCTCAAACCCCAGATCCAGGGCCCAACCCCTGGGGCCCCAACACCAGCTCCAGGGTACAAACCCCTGAGCGCCCGAACCATAGCTCCAGGGGCCTAACCCCCGGGGGCCCCAACCACAGCTCCACGGGCCCAACCCCTGCGGGCCCCAACACCAGCTCATGCAGCCCTACCCCTGAGCGCCCGAACCATAGCTCCAGGGGCCTAACCCCTGGGGGCCCCAACACCAGCTCCAGGGTCCCAACCCCTGAGCGCCCGAACCATAGCTCCAGGGGCCTAACCCCCGGGGGCCCCAACCACAGCTCCAGGGGCCCAACCCCTGCGGGCCCCAAAACCAGCTCCAGGAGCGCAACCCCTGAGCGCCCGAACCATAGCTCCAGGGGCCTAATCCCTGGGGGCCTCAACACCAGCTCCAAGGGCCCAACCCCTGAGCGCCCGAACGATCCCTCCAGGGACCTAACCCCTGGGGGCCCCAACACCAGCTCCAGGGGTCCAACCCCTGAGCGCCCGAACAATACCTCCAGGGGCCTAACCCCTGTGGACCCCAACACCAGCTCCAGGAGTCCAACCCCTAAGCGCCCGAATCATAGCTGCAGGTGCTAACCCCTGGGGGCCCAAAACCCCAGCTCCAACGGCCCAACCCCTGACCCCCGGAACCATAGCTCCAGGGGCCTAACCCCTTGGGGCCCCTATCAAAGACCCAGGAGCCCAACCCCTGGGGGCCCCAACACCAGCTCCAGGGGCCCAACCTCTGAGCGCCCGAACCATAGCTCCTGGGGCCTAACCCCTGGGGCCCCAACACCAGCTCCAGGGGCCCAACCCCTGGGGGCCCCAACACCAGCTCCAGGGGCCCAAACCCTCAGCGCCCGAACCATAGCTCCAGGGGTCTAACCCCCGGGAGCTCCAAGCCCACCTCCACGGCCCAACCCCCGGGGGCCCCGACACCAGCTCCATTCTCCCAACCCCTGAGCGCCCGAACCATAGCTCCAGGTTCCTATCCCCCGGGGGCCCCAACCACAGCTCCAGGGGCCCAACCAATGCGGGCCCCAACACCAGCTCCAGGAGCCCTACCCCTGAGCGCCCGAACCATAGCTCCAGTGGCCTAATCCCTGGGGGCCTCAACACCAGCTCCAAGGGCCCAACCCCTGAGCGCCCGAACGATCCCTCCAGGGGCCTAACCCCTGGGGGCCCCAACACCAGCTCCAGGGGCCCAACCCCTGAGCGCCCGAGCAATACCTCCAGGGGCCTAACCCGTGTGGGCCCCCACCCCAGCTCCAACGGCCCAACCCCTGAGCGCCCGAAACATAGCTCCAGGGGCCTAACCCCTAGGGGCCCCCACCCCAGCTCCAAGGGACCAACCCCTGAGCGCCCGAACCATAGCTCCAGGGGCCCAACCCCTGAGCGCTCGAACCATAGCTCCAGGGGCCTAACCCCTCGGGCCCCAACACCAGCTCCAGGGCCCTTACCACTCGGGGCCCCAACAGCAGCTCCAGGGGCCCAACCCCTGAGAGCCCGAAACATATCTGCAGAGGCCTAACACCTGGGTGTCCGAACCCCAGCTCCAGGGGCCCAACCCCTGGAGGCCCCAAGACCAGCTCCAGGGGCCCAACCCCTCAGAGCCCGAACCATAGCTCCAGGGGCCTAACCCCTGACGGCCCCAACCCCAGCTCCAGGGGCCCAACCCCTGGGAGCCCCAAAACCAGCTCCAGGGGACCAACCCCTGAGCTCCCGAACCATAGCTCCATCGGCCTAACCCCCGGTGCCCCAACCCCAACTCCAGGGGTACAACCCCTGGGGGCCCCAACACCAGCTCCAGGGTTCCAACCCCAGAGCGCCTGAACCATAGCTCCAGGGGCCTAATCCCTGGGGCCCCAACACCAGCTCCAGGGGCCCAACCCCTGGGGGCCCCAACACCATCTCCAGGGGCCCAACCCCTGAGCGCCCGAACCATAGCTCCAGGGGCCTAATCCCTGGGGCCCCAACACCAGCTCCAGGGGCCCAACCCCTGGGGGCCACAACACCAACTCCAGGGGCCCAACCCCTGAGCGCCCGAGCCATAGCTCCAGGGGCCTTACCCACGGGGGCCAGAACCCCAGGTTCAGGGGCCAAACCCCTGGAGCCCTCGACCCCAGCTCCAGGGGCCCAACCCCTGAGCGCCCGAACCATAGCTCCACGAGCCTAATCCCTGGGGGCCTTAACACCAGCTCCAAGCGCTCAAACCCTGAGCGCCCGAACGATCCCTCCAGGGGCCTAACCCCTGGGGGCCCCAACACCAGCTCCAGGGGCCCAACCCCTGAGAACCCGAACAATACCACCAGGGGCCTAACACCTGTGGGCCCCAACACCACCTCCAGGGGTCCAACCCCTGAGCGACCGAACCATAGCTGCAGGGGCCTAACCCCTGGGGGCCCAAAACCCCAGCTCCAACGGCCCAACCCCTGACCCCCGGAACCATAGCTCCAGGGGCCTAACCCCTGGGGGCCCCTATTAAAGACCCAGGAGCCCAACCCCTGGGGGCCCCAACACCATCTCCAGGGGCCCAACCTCTGAGCGCCCGAACCATAGCTCCAGGGGCCTAACCCCTGGGGCCCCAACACGAGCTCCAGGGGCCCAACCCCTGGGGGCCCCAACACCAGCTCCAGGGGCCCAACCCCTCAGCGCCCGAACCATAGCTCCAGGGGTCTAACCCCCGGGAGCTCCAACCCCAGCTCCACGGCCCAACCCCAGGGGGCCCCGACACCAGCTCCATGGTCCCAACCCCTGAGCGCCCGAACCATAGCTCCAGGTTCCTAACCCCCGGGGGCCCCAATCACAGCTCCAGGGGCCCAACCCCTGCGGGCCCCAACACCAGCTCCAGGAGCCCTACCCCTGAGCGCCCGAACCATAGCTCCAGGGGCCTAATCCCTGGGGGCCTCAACACCAGCTCCAAGGGCCCAAACCCTGAGCGCCCGAACGATCCCTCCAGGGGCCTAACCCCTGGGGGCCCCAACACCAGCTCCAGGGGCCCAACCCCTGAGCGCCCGAACAATACCTCAAGGGGCCTAACCCCTGTGGGCCCCAACACCAGCTCCAGGGGTCCAACCCCTGAGCGCCCGAAGCATAGCTCGAGGGGCCTAACCCCTCGAGGCCCCAACACCAGCTCCAGGGGCCCAACCCCTGAGCGCCCGAGCAATACCTCCAGGGGCCTAACCCCTGTGGGCCCCCACCCCAGCTCCAACGGCCCAACCCCTGAGCGCCCGAAACATAGCTCCAGGGGCCTAACCCCTAGGGGCCCCCACCCCAGCTCCAAGGGACCAACCCCTGAGCGCCCGAACCATAGCTCCAGGGGCCCAACCCCTGAGCGCTCGAACCATAGCTCCAGGGGCCTAACCCCTCGGGCCCCAACACCAGCTCCAGGGCCCTTACCACTCGGGGATCCAACAGCAGCTCCAGGGGCCCAACCCCTGAGAGTCAGAACCATATCTGCAGAGGCCTAACACCTGGGGGCCCGAACCCCAGCTCCAGGGGCCCAACCCCTGGAGGCCCCAACACCAGCTCCAGGGGCCCAAACCCTCAGAGCCCGAACCATAGCTCCAGGGGCCTAACCCGTGGCAGCCCCAACCCCAGCTCCAGGGGCCCAACCCCTGGGAGCCCCAACACCAGCTCCAGGGGACCAACCCCTGAGCCCCCGAACCATAGCTCCATCGGCATAACCCCTGGTGCCCCAACCCCAACTCCAGGGGCCCAACCCCTGGGGGCCCCAACACCAGCTCCAGGGGCCCAACCCCTGGGGACCACAACACCAGCTCCAGGGGCCCAACCCCTGAGCGCCCGAACCATAGCTCCAGGGGCCTTACCCACGGGGGCCAGAACATCAGGTTCATGGGCCAAACCTCTAGAGCCCTCGACCCCAGCTCCAGGGGCCCAACCCCTGAGCGCCCGAACCATAGCTCCACGAGCCTAATCCCTGGGGGCCTTAACACCAGTTCCAAGCGCTCAAACCCTGAGCGCCCGAACGATCCCTCCAGGGGCCTAACACCTGTGGGCCCCAACACCAGCTCCAGGGGTCCAACCCCTGAGCGACCGAACCATAGCTGCAGGGGCCTAACCCCTGGGGGCCGCACCCCAGCTCCAACGGCCCAACCCCTGAGCGCCGGAACCATAGCTCCAGGGGCCTAACCGCTGGGGGCCCCAACCCCACCCCCAGGAGCCCAACCCCTGGGGGCCCCAACACCAGCTCCAGGGGCCCAACCCCTCAGCGCCCGAACCATAGCTCCAGGGGTCTATCCCCCTGGGGCTCCAACCCCAGCTCCAGGGGCCCAACACCTGGGGGCCCCAACACGAGCTCCATTGTCAAAAGCCCTGAGCGCCCGAACCATAGCTCCAGGGGTCTAATCCTTGGGGGCCCAACACCAGCTCCAAGGGCCCAACCCGTGAGCGCCCGAACAATACCTCCAGGGGCCTAACCCATGGGAGCCCCAACACCAGCTCCAGGGGCCCAACCCCTGAGCGCTCGAACAATAGCACAGGGGCCTAACCCCTGAGGGAACCCACCCCAGCTCCAAGAGCCCAAAACCTGAGCGCTCGAACCATACCTCCAGGGGCCTAACCCCTGGGGGCCCCAACCCCAGCCCCAGGAGCCCAAACCCTGGGGGCCCCAACACCAGCTCCAGGGGCCCAACCCCTGAGCGCCCAAACCATCGCTCCAGGGGCCCAACCCCTGAGCGCCTGAACCATAGCTCCAGGGCCCTAATCCCTGGGGCCCCAACACCAGCTCCAGAAGCCCAAACCCTGAGCAACCGAACCATAGCTCCAGGGCCCTAACCCCCGGGGGCCACAACCCCAGGTCCAGGGGCCAAACCCCTGGAGACCTCGACCCCAGCTCCACGGGCCCAACCCCTGAGCGCCCGAACCATAGCTCCAGGGGCCCAACCCCTGAGCGCCCGAACCATAGCTCCAGGGGCCTAACCCCTGGGGCCCCAACACCAGCTCCAGGGGCCCAACCCCTGGGGGCCCCAACACCAGCTCCAGGGGCCCAACCCCTGAGCGCCCGAACCATAGCTCCAGGGGCCGAATCCCTGGGGCCCCAACACCAGCTCCAGGGGCCCAACCCCTGGGGGCCGCAACACCAGCTCCAGGGGCTCAACCCCTGAGCGCCCGAACCATGGCTCCAGGGGCCTAACCCACGGGGGCCAGAACCCCAGGTTCAGGGGCCAAACCCCTGGAGCATTCGACTCCAGCTCCAGGGGCCCAACCCCTGAGCGCCCGAACCATAGCTCCACGAGCCTAATCCCTGGGGGTCTTAACACCAGCTCCAAGGGCCCAACCCCTGAGCGCCCGAACGATCCCTCCAGGGGCCTAACCCCTGGGGACCCCAACACCAGCTCCAGGGGCACAACCCCTGAGAGCCCGAACAATACCACCAGGGGCCTAACCCCTGTGGGCCCCAACACCAGCTCCAGGGGTCCAACCCCTGAGCGACCGAACCATAGCTGCAGGGGCCTAACCCCTGGGGGCCCCCACCCAAGCTCCAACGGCCCAACCCCTGAGCGCCGGAACCATAGCTAGAGGGGCCTAACCCCTGGGGGCCCCAACCCCAGCCCCAGGAGCCCAACCACTGGGGGCCCCAACAACAGCTAAAGGGGCCCAACCCCTGAGCGCCCGAACCATAGCTCCAGGGGCCTAACCCCTGGGGCCCCAACACCAGCTCCAGGGTCCCAACCCCTGAGCGCCCGAACCATAGCTCCAGGGGCCTAATCCCTGGGGACCTCAACACCAGCTCCAAGGGCCCAACCCCTGAGCACCGGAACGATCCCTCAAGGGGCCTTACCCCTGGGGGCCCCAACACCAGCTCCAGGGGTCCAATCCCTAAGCGCCCGAACCATAGCTGCAGGTGCTAACCCCTGGGGGCCCAAAACCCCAGCTCCAACGGCCCAACCCCTGACCGCCGGAACCATAGCTCCAGCGGCCAAACCTCTGGGGGCCCCAACACCATCTCCAGGGGCCCAACCTCTGAGCGCCCGAACCATAGCTCCAGGGGCCTAACCCCTGGGGCCCCAACACCAGCTCTAGGGGCGCAACCCCTGGGGGCCCCAACACCAGCTCCAGGGGCCCAACCCCTCAGCGCCCGAACCATAGCTCCAGGGGTCTAACCCCCGGGGGCTCCAACCCCAGCTCCACGGCCCAACCCCAGGGGGCCCCAACACCAGCTCCATTATCCCAACCCCTGAGCGCCCGAACCATAGCTCCAGGGGCCTAACCCCCGGGGGCCCCAACCACAGCTCCAGGGGCCGAACCCCTGCGGGACCCAACACCAGCTCCAGGAGCCCAAACCCTGAGCGCCCGAACCATAGCTCCAGGGGCCTAATCCCTGTGGGCCCCAACACAAGCTCCAGGGGCCCAACCCCTGAGCGCCCGAACAATACCTCCAGGGGCCTAACCCCTGTAGGCCCCAACACCAGCTCCAGGGGCCCAACCCCTGAGCGCTCGAACCATAGCTACAGGGGCCTAACCCCTGGGGCCCCAACACCAGCGCCAGGGGCCCAACACCTGGGGGCCCCAACTCCAGCTCCAGGGGCCCAACCCCTAAGCGCCCGAACCATAGCTGCAGCTGCTAACCCCTGGAGGCCCAAAACCCCAGCTCCAACGGCCCAACCCCTGACCGCCGGAACCATAGCTCCAGGGGCCTAACCCCTGGGGGCCCCAACCAAAGCCCCAGGAGCGCAACCCCTGGGGTCCCCAACACCAGCTCCAGGGGCCGAACCTCTGAGCACCCGAACCATAGCTCCAGGGGCCTAACCCCTGGGGCCCAAACACCAGCTCCAGGGGTCCAACCCCTGGGGGCCCTAACACCAGCTCCAGGGGCCCAACCCCTGAACGCCCGAACCATAGCTCCAGGGGTCTAACCCCTGGGGGCCCCAACACCAGCTCCACGGGCCCAGCCCCTGAGCGCCCGAACCATAGCTCCAGGGGTCTAACCCCTGGGGGCCCCAACCCCAGCTCAAGGGGCCCAACCTCTGGGGCCCTCGACCACAGCTCCAGGGGCCGAACCCCTGAGCGCCCGAACCATAGCCCCAGGGGCCCAACCCCTGAGCGCCCGAACCATAGCTCCAGGGGCCTAACCCCAGGGGCCCCAACACCAGCTCCAGGGGCCCAGCCCCTGGGGCCCCAACACCAGCTCCAAGGGCCCAACCCCTGAGCGCCCGAACCACAGCTCCAGGGGCCTAACAACTGGGGGCCCCCACCCCAGCTCCAAGGGCCCAACCCCTGAGAGCCCGAACCGTATCTCCAGGGGCCTAACACCTGGGGGCCCGAACCCCAGCTCCAGGGGCCCAACCCCTGGGGGCCCCAACACCAGCTCCAGGGGCCCAACCCCTGGGGGCACCAACACCAGCTCTAGGGGCCCAACCCCTCAGCGCCCGAACCATAGCTCGAGGGGCCTAACCCCAGGGTGCCCCAACCCCAGCTACAGTTGCCCAACGCCTTGGGGCCCCAACACCAGCTCCAGGGGCCCAACCCCTGAGCGCCCGAACCATAGCTCCAGGGGCCTAACCCCTAGGGGCCCCAACCCCAGCTCCAGGGGCCCAACCCCTAGGGGCTCCAACACCAGCTCCAATGGCCCAGCCCCTGAGCGCCCGAACCATAGCTCCAGGGGCCTAACCCCCGGGGGCCCCAACCCCAGCTCCAGGGGCCCAAACCCTGGGGCCCTAGACCCCAGCTCTAGGAGCCCAACCCCTGAGCGCCCGAACTATAGCTCCAGGGGCCCAAACCCTGAGCGCCCGAACCATAGATCCTGGTGTCTAACCCCCGGGGTCTCCAACACCAGCTCCAATAGCCCAGCCCCTGAGCGCCCGACCCATAGCTGCAGGGTCCTACCCCTGGGGGCCCCCACCCCAGCTCCAACGGCCCAACCCCTGAGCACCCGAACCATAGCTCCAGGGGCCTAACCCCTGGGGGCCCCAAAACCAGCTCCAAGGACCCAACCCATGAGCGCCCGAACGATACCTCCAGGGGCCTAACCCCTGGGGGCCCCAACACCAGCTCCATGGGCCCAGCCCCTGAGCGCCCGAACGATAACTCCAGGGGCCTAACCCCTGGGGGCCCAACACCAGCTCCAGGGGCCCAACCCCTGGGGGCCCCAACACCAGCAGCAGGGTTCCAACCCCTGAGCGCCTGAACCATAGCTCCAGGGGCCTAACCCCTGGGGGGTCCAACACCAGTTCCAGGGGTCCAACCCCTGAGCTCCCGAACCATACCTGCAGGGGCCTAACCCCTGGGGGCCCCCACCCCAGCTCCAACGGCCCAACCCCTGAGCGCCGGAACCATCGCTCAAGGGGCCCAAACCCTGAGCGCCTGAACCATAGCTCCAGGGGCCTAAACCCTGGGGCCCCAACACCAGCTCCAGGGGCCCAAGCCCTGGGGGCCGCAACAGCAGGGACAGGGGCCAAACCCCTGGAGCCCTCGACCCCAGCTCCAGGGGCCCAACAACTGAGCGCCCGAACCATAGCTCCAGGGGCCCAACCCCTGAGCGCCCGAACCATAGCTCCAGGGGCCTAACCCCTGGGGCCCCAACACCGGCTCCAGGGGCCCAACACCTGGGGGCCCCAACACCAGCTCCAGGGGCTCAACCCCTGAGCCCCCGAACCATAGCTCCAGGGGCATAACCCCTGGGGCCCAAACACCAGCTACAGGGGTCCAACCCCTGGGGTCCCTAACACCAGCTCCAGGGGCCCAACCCCTGAATGCCCGAACCATAGCTCCAGGGGCCTAACCCCTGGGGGCCCCAACACCAGCTCCACGGGCCCAGCCCCTGAGCGCCCGAACCATAGCTCCATCGGCCTAACCCCTGAGCGCCCGAACCATAGCTCCAGGGGCCCAACGCCTGAGTGCCCGAACAATACCTCCAAGGGCCTAACCCCTGGGGGACCCAACACAAGCTCCAGGGGCCCAACCGCTGAGCGCCCGAACCATAGCTCCAGGGCCTTAACCCCTGGGGGCCCCCATCCCAGCTCCAAGGGCCCAACCCCTGAGCGCCCGAACCATAGCTCCAGGGGCCTAACCCCCGGGGGCCCCAACCCCAGCTCAAGGGGCCCAACCTCTGGGGCCCCAACACCAGCTCCAGGGGCCGAACCCCTGAGCGCCCGAAACATAGCCCCAGGGGCCCAACCCCTGAGCGCCCGAACCATAGCTCCAGGGGCCTAACCCCTGGGGCCCCAACACCAGCTCCAGGGGCCCAGCCCCTGGGGCCCCAACACCAGCTCCAAGGGCCCAACCCCTGAGCGCCCGAACCACAGCTCCAGGGGCCTAACACCTGGGGACCCCCAACCCAGCTCTAAGGACCCAACCCCTGAGCGCCCGAACCATAGCTCCAGGGGCCTGAACCTTGAGCGCCCGAACCATAGCTCCAGAGGCCTAACCCCTTGGGCCCCAACACCAGCTCCAGGGCCCTAACCCCTCGGGGACCAAACAGCAGCTCCATCTGACCAACCCCTGAGAGCCCGAACCATATCTCCAGGGGCCTAACACCTGGGGGCCCGATCCATATCTCCAGGGGCCTAACACCTGGGGGCCCGAACCCCAGCTCCAGGGACCCAACCCCTGGGGGCCCCAACACTAGCTCCAGGGGCACAACCCCTGGGAGCCCCAACACCAGCTCGAGGGGCCCAACCCCTCAGCGCCCGAACCATAGCTCCAGGGGCCTAACCCCTGCGTGCCCCAACCCCAGCACCAGGGGCCCAACCCCTTGGGGCCCCAACACCAGCTCCAGGGGCCCAACCCCTGAGTGCCCGAACCATAGCTCTAGGGGCCTAACCCCTAGGGGCCCCAACCCCAGCTCCAGGGGCCCAACCCCTGGGGTCTCCAACACCAGCTCCAATGGCCCAGCCCCTGAGCGCCCGAACCATAGCTCCAGGGGCCTAACCTCCGGGGGCCCCAACCCCAGGTCCAGGGGCCCAAACCCTGGGGCCCTAGACCCCAGCTCCAGGGGCCCAGCCCCTGAGCGCCCGAACCATAGCAACAGGGGCCTACCCCCTGGGGGCCCCCACCCTAGCTCCAACGGCCCAACCCCTGAGCACCCGAACCATAGCTCCAGGGGCCTAACCCCTGGGGGCCCCAAAACCAGCTCCAAGGGCCCAACCCATGAGCGTCCGAACGATACCTCCAGGGGCCTAACCCCTGGGGGCCCCAACACCAGCTCCACGGGCCCAGCCCCTGAGCGCACGAACGATAACTCGAGGGGCCTAACCCCTGGGAGCCCAACACCAGCTCCAGGGGTCCAGCCCCTGCAGCTATGGTTCGGGTGCTAAGGGTTTGGGCCCCTGGAGCTGGTGCTGGGGCCCCCAGGGGTTAGGCCCCTGGAGCTGGTGTTGGGGCCCCAGGGATTAGGCCCCTGGAGCTATGGTTCGGGCGCTCAGGGGTTGGGCCCTTGGAGCTGGTGTTGAGGCCCCCAGGGATTAGGCCCCTGGAGCTATGGTTCGGGCGCTCAGGGGTTGGGCTCCTGGAGCTGGTTTTGGGGCCCGCAGGGGTTGGGCCCCTGGAGCTGTGGTTGGGGATCCCGGGGGTTAGGCCTCTGGAGCTATAGTTCGGGTGCTCAGGGGTTGGTACCCTGGAGCTGGTGTTGGGGCGCCCAGGAGTTGGGCCCTAGATCTGGGGTTGGAGCCCCCGGGGGTTAGACCCCTGGAGCTATGGTTCGGGCTCTGAGGGGTTGGGCCTCTGGAGCTGGTGTTGGGGCCCCAGGGGTTCGGCGCCTGGAGCTATGGTTCGGGCGCTCAGGGGTTGGGCCCTTGGAGCTGGGGTTGGGCCCCCAGTGGTTAGGCCCCTGGAGCTATGGTTCGGGCACTAAGGGGTAGGGCCCGATGAGCTGCTGTTGTGTCCCCTAGGGGTTAGGCTCCTGGAGGTATTGTTCAGGCGCTCAGGGGTTGAGTCCTTGGAGCTTGTGTTGGGCCCCCAGGGATTAGGCCTCTGGAGCTACGGTTCTGGCGCTGAGGGGTTGGACCCCTGGAGCTGGTGTTGGGGCCCCCAGGGGTGGGTCCCCTGGAGCTATGGTTAGGGCGCTGAGGGGTTGAGCCCCTGGAGCCGGTGTTGGAGTCCCCAGGGGATGGGCTCCTGGAGCTGGTGTTGGGGCCCCAGGGATTAGGCCCCTTGAGCTATGGTTCGGGCGCTGAGGGGTTGGGCCCCTGGAGCTGGTGTTGGGGCCCCCAGGGGTTGGGCCCCTGGAGCTATGGTTAGGGCGCTGAGGGGTTGGGCCCCTGGAGCTGGTGTTGGGGCCCCCAGGGGATGGGCTCCTGGAGCTGGTGTTGGGGCCCCAGGGGTTAGGCCCCTGCAGCTATGGTTCTTGCGCTCAGGGGTTGGGCCCCTGGAGCTGGTGTTGGGGCCCCCAGGGGTTGGGCTCCTGGAGTTGTTGTTGGGGCCCAAGGGGTTAGGCCCCTGGAGCTATGGTTCGGGCACTCACGGGTAGGGCCCGAGTAGCTTGTGTTGGGGCCCCCAGGGATTAGGCCCCTGGAGATATTGTTGGGGCGCTCAGGGGTTGGGTCCTTGGAACTGGTGTTGGGCCCCCAGGGATTAGGCCCCTGGAGCTATGGTTCAGGCGCTCAGGGGTTGGGACCCTGGAGCTGGTGTTGGGGCCCCCACGGGTTGGGCCCCTGGAGCTGGTGTTGGGGCCCCAGGGATTAGGCCCCTTGTGCTATGGTTCGGGCGCTGAGGGGTTGAGCCCCTGGAGCTGGTGTTGGGGTCCCCAGGAGTTGGGCCCCTGGAGCTATGGTTAGGGCGCTGAGGGGTTGGGCCCCTGGAGCTGGTGTTGGGGCCCCCAGGGGTTGGGCTCCTGGAGCTGGTGTTGGGGCCCCCAGGGGTTGGGCCTCTGGAGCTGGGGTTTGGGCCCCCAGGGGTTAGGCCCCTGGAGCTGTGGTACAGGCGCTCAGGGGTTGGGCCCCTGGAACTGGGGTCTTGGGCCCCAGGAGTTGGGCCCCTGGAGCTGGGGTGGGGCCCCCAGGGGTTAGGCCCCTGGAGCTATGGTTCGGGCGCTCAGGGTGTGGGCCCCTGGAGCTATGGTTCGGGCGCTCCAGGTTCGTCCCCTGGAGCTGGTGTTAGGGCCTCCAGGGGTTGGAGCCCTGGATCTGGTGTTGGGGCCCCAGGGGTTAGGCCCCTGGCGCTATGGTTCGGGCGCTCAGGGGTTGGGCCCTTGGAGCTGGTTTTGGGGCCCCCAGGGATTAGACCCCTGGAGCTATGGTCCGGGCGCTCAGGGGTTGGGCCCCTGGAGCTGGGGTCGACGGCTCCAGGGGTTTGGCCCCTGGACCTGGGGTTGTGGCCCCCGGGGGTGAGGCCCCTGGAGCTATGGTTCGGGCGCTCAGGGGTTGGGCCCCTGGAGCTGGTGTGGGGCCCCCAGGTGTTGGGCCCCTGGAGCTGGTGTTGGAGCCCCAGGGATTAGGCCCCTGGAGCTATGGTTCCGGCGCTCAGAAGTTGTGCCGTTAGAGCTGGGGTGGGGGCCCCCAGGGTTTAGGCCCCTACAGCTTTGGTTCGGGCGCTCAGGGGTTGGACCCCTGGAGCTGGTTTTAGAACCCCCGGGGGTTAGACCCCTGGAGCTATGGTTCGGGCGCTGAGGGGTTGGGCCACTGGAGCTGGTGTTGGGGCCCCCAGGGGTTAGGCCCCTGGAGGTATTGTTCGAGCGCTCAGGGGTTGGGCCTCTGGAGCTGGTGTTGGAGCCCCCAGGGTTAGGCCCGTAGAGCTATGGTTCAGGCGCTCAGAGGTTGGGCCCCTGGAGCTGGTGTTGGGGCGCCCAGGGGTTGGGCTCCTAGGGCTGGGGTTGGGGCCCCCAGGGGTTAGGCCCCTGGAGCTATGGTACCGGCGCTCAGTGGTTGGGCCGTTGGAGCTGGGGTGGGGGCCCCCAGGGGTTAGGACCATGCAGCTATGGTTCGGGCGCTCAGGGGTTGGACCCCTGGAGCTGGTGTTGGGGCCCCCAGGGGTTAGGCCCCTGGAGCTATGGTTCGGGCGCTCAGGGGTTGGGCCCCTGGAGCTGATGTTGGGGCCCCCAGGGGTTAGGCCCCTGGAGGTATTGTTCGAGCGATCAGGGGTTGGGCCGCTGGAGCTGGTGTTGGGGCCCCTAGGGGTTAGGCCCCTGGAGCTATAGTTCAGGCGCTCAGGGGTTGGGCCCCTGGAGCTGGTGTTGGGGCCTCCAGGGATTGGGCCCCTGGAGCTGGTGTTGGGGCCCCAGGGATTAGGCCCCTGGAGCTATGGTTCAGGCCCTCAGGGGTTGGGCCCCTGGACCGATGGTTCGGGCACTCAGGGGTTGGGCCGCTGGAGCTGGTGTTGGGGCCCCCAGGGGTAGCGCTCCTGGAGCTGGGGTTGGGGCCCCCAGGGGTTAGGCCCCTGGAGCTGGGGCTGGAGCCCCCAGGGGTTTGACCCCTGGAGCAATGGTTCGGGCACTCAGGGTTTGGGCCCCTGGAGCTATAGTTCGGGCGCTTAGGGGTTGGGCCCCTGGAGCTGAGGTCGAGGGCCCCAGGGGTTGGAGCCCTGGAGCTGGTGTTGGGGCCCCAGGGGTTGGGCCCCTGGAGCTGGTGTTGGGGCTGTCAGGGGTTGGGTCCCTGGAGCTATGTTTCGGACTCTCAGGGGTTAGGCCCCTGGAGCTGGTGTTGGGGCCGTCTGGGGTTGGGCCCGTGGAGTTGGGTTTGGGGCCCCCAGGGGTTATGCCTCTGGAGCTATGGTTCGGGCTCTCAGGGGTTGGGCCCCTGGAGCTGGTGTTGGGGCTCCCAGGGGTTGGGCCCGTGGAGCTGGTGTTGGGGCCCCAGGGGTTAGGCTCCTGGCGCTTTGCTTCGGGCGCTCAGGGGTTGGGCCCTTGGAGCTGGGGTGGGGGCCCCCAGTGGTTAGGCCCCTGGAGCTATGTTTCGGGCACTCAGGGGTAGGGCCCGAGGAGCTGGTGTTGGGGCCCACAGGGATTAGGCCCCTGGAGGTATTGTTCGGGCGCTCAGGGTTTGGGCCTCTGGAGCTGGGGTCGAGGGCCCCAGGGGTTGGGCCCCTGGAGCTGGGGTGGGGGCCCCCAGGGTTTAGGCCTCTGGAGCTATGGTTCGGGCGCTTAGGGGTAAGGCCCCTGGAGGTATTGTTCGGGCGCTCAGGGGTTGGGTCTTTGGAACTGGTGTTGGGCCCCCAGGGATTAGGCCCCTGGAGCTATGGTTCAGGCGCTGAGGGGTTGGGCCCCTGGAGCTGGTGTTGGGGCCCCCAGGGGTTGGGCTTCTGGAGCTGGTGTTGGGGCCCCAGGGGTAAGGCCCCTGGAGCTATGGTTCGCGCGCTCAGGGGTTGGGCCCCTGGAGCTGAAGTTGGGGCCCCCAGGGGTTGGGCCGCTGGAGCTGTGGTTTGGGCCCCCAGGGGTTAGGCCCCTGGAGCTGTGGTACGGGCGCTCAGGGGTTGGGCCCCTGGAGCTGGTGTTAGGGTCCCCAGGGGTTGGAGCCCTGGAGCTGGTGTTGGGGCCCCAGGGGTTAGGCCCCTGGCGCCATGGTTCGGGCACTCAGGGGTTGGGCCCTTAGAGCTGGTTTTGGGGCCCCCAGGGATGAGGCCCCTGGAGCTATGGTTCAGGCGCTCAGGGGTTGTGCCCCTGGAGCTGGTGTTAGGGCCCCCAGGGGTTGGAGCCCTGGAGCTGGTGTTGGGGCCCCTGGGGTTGGGCCCCTGGAGCTGGTGTTGGGGCTGTCAGGGGTTGGGTCCCTGGAGCTATGTTTCGGACTCTCAGGGGTTAGGCCCCTGGAGCTGGTGTTGGGGCCGTCTGGGGTTGGGCCCGTGGAATTGGGTTTGGGGCCCCCAGGAGTTATGCCTCTGGAGCTATGGTTCGGGCTCTCAGGGGTTGGGCCCCTGGAGCTGGTGTCGGGGCTCCCAGGGCTTGGGCCCGTGGAGCTGGTGTTGGGGCCCCAGGGGTTAGGCTCCTGGCGCTATGCTTCGGGCGCTCAGGGGTTGGGCCCTTGGAGCTGGGGTGCGGGCCCCCAGTGGTTAGGCCCCTGGAGCTATGTTTCGGGCACTCAGGGGTAGGGCCCGAGGAGCTGGTGTTGGGGCCCACAGGGATTAGGCCCCTGGAGGTATTGATCGGGCGCTCAGGGTTTGGGCATCTGGAGCTGGGGTCGAGGGCCCCAGGGGTTGGGCCCTTGGAGTTGGGTTGCGGGCCCCCAGGGTTTAGGCCCCTGGAGCTATGGTTCGGGCGCTCAGCGGTTGGGCCCCTGAAGCTGGTGTTGGGTCCCCCAGGAGTTAGGCCCCTGGAGGTATCGTTCGGACGCTCAGGGGTTGGGCCCTTGGAGCTAGTTTTGGGGTCCCCAGGGATTAGACCCCTGGAGCTATGGTTCGGGCGCTCAGGGTTTGGGCCCCTGGAGCTGGTGTTATGGCCCCGAGGGGTTGGACCCCTGGAGCTGGTGTTGGGGCCCCAGGGGTTAGGACCCTGTAGCTATGGTTCGAGCGCTCAGGGGTTGGGCCCCTGGAGCTGGTGTTGGGGCCCCCAGAGGTTGGGCCCCTGGAGCTGGTGTTGGGGACCCAGGGGTTAGGCCCCTGGAGCTATGGTTCGGGCACTCAGGGGTAGGGCCCGAGGAGTTGGTGTTGGGGCCCACAGGGATTAGGCCCCTGGAGGTATTGTTCGGGCGCTCAGGGGTTGGGCCTCTGGAGCTGGGGTCGAGGGCCCCAGGGGTTGGGCCCCTGGAGCTGGGGTGGGGGCCCCCAGGGTTTAGGCCTCTGGAGCTATGGTTCGGGCGCTTAGGGGTTGCGCCCCTGGAGCTGGTGTTGGGGCCCCAGGGGTTAGGCCCCTGTCGCCATGGTTCCGGCGCTCAGGGGTTGGGCCCTTGGAGCTGGGGTGGTGGCCCCCAGTGGTTAGACCCCTGGAGCTATGGTTCGGGCACTCAGGGGTAGGGACCGAGGAGCTGGTGTTGGGGCCCCCAGGGGTTAGGCCCCTTCAGGTACTGTTCGGGCGCTCAGGGGTTGGGTCCTTGGAGCTGGTGTTTGGCCCCCAGGGATTAGGCCCCTGGAGCTATGGTTCGGGCGCTCAGGGGTTGGGACCCTGGAGCTGGTGTTGGGGCCCCCAGTGGTTGGGCCCCTGGAGCTGGTGTTGGGGCCCCAGGGACTAGGCCCCTTGAGCTGTTGTTTGGGCGCTGAGGGGTTGGGCCCCTGGAGCTGGTGTTGGGGCCCCCAGGGGTTGGGCTCCTGGAGTTGTTGTTGGGGCCCCAGGGGTTAGGCCCCTGGAGCTATGGTTCGGTCGCTCAGGGGTTGGGCCCCTGGAGCTGGTGTTGGGGCCCCCAGGGGTTGGGCCGCTGGAGCTGGGGTTTGGGCCCGCAGGCGTTAGGCCCCTGGAGCTGTGGTACGGGGGCTCCGGGGTTGGGCCCCTGGAGCTGGGGTCTAGGGCCCCAAGGGTTGGGCCCCTGGAGCTTGGGTGGGGGCCCCCAGGGGTTAGGCCCCTGGAGTTATGGTTCGGGCGCTCAGGGTTTGGGACCCTGGAGCTCGTGTTGGGGCCCCCAGAGGTTAGGCTCCTGGAGGTATCGTTCGGGCGCTCAGGGCTTATGCCCTTGGAGCTGCTTTTGGGGCCCCCAGGGATTAGGCCCCTTTAGGTATTGTTCGAGCGCTCAGGGGATGGGCCCCTGGAGCTGGTGTTGGAGCCCCCAGGGGTTAGGGCCCCGGAGCTATGATTCGGGCGCTCAGGCGTTCGAACTCTGGATCTGGTGTTGAGGCCCCCAGGGGTTGGGCCTCTGGAGCTGGGGTTGGGGCAACGGGGGTTAGGCCCCTGGAGCTATAATTCGGGCGCTCAGGAGTTGGGCCCCTGGAGCTGGGGTCGAGGGCCCCAAGGGTTGGGCCCCTGGAGCTGGGGTTGTGGCCCCCGGGGGTTAGGCCCCTGGAGCTATGGTTCGGGCGCTCAAGGGTTGGGCCCTTGGAGCTGGTGTTGGGGCCCCCAGGGGTTGGGCCCCTGGAGCTGGGGTTGGAGCCCCCGGGGGTTAGACACCTGGAGCTATGGTTCGGGCGCTGCGAGGTTGGGCCCCTGGAGCCTTTGTTGGGGCCCCCAGGGGTTGGGCCCCTGGAGCTGGTGTTGGGGCCCCAAGGGTTATGCCCCTGGAGCTATGGTTCGGGCGATCAGGGGTTGGGCCCCTGGAGCTGGTGTTGGGGCCCCCAGGGGTTGGGCTCCTGGGGCTGGGGTTGGGGCCGCCAGGGGTTAGGCCCCTGGAGCTATGGTTCCGGCGCTCATGGGTTGGGCCGTTGGAGCTGGGGTGGGGTCCCCCAGCGGTTCGGCCCCTGCAGCTATGGTTCGGGCGCTCAGGGGTTGGACCCCTGGAGCTGGTGTTGGGGCCCACAGGGTTTAGACCCCTGGAGGTATTGTTCGGGCGCTCAAGGGTTTGGCCCCTGGACCTGGTGTTTGGGCCCCGAGGTTTTAGGCCCCTCGAGCGATGCTTCGGGCGCTCAGGGGTTGGGCCCCTGGACTGGTGTTGGGGCACCCAGGGGCTGGGCCCCTGGAGCTGGTCTTGGGGCCCCATGGGTTAGGCCCCTGGAGCTATGGTTTGGGCGCTCATGGGTTGGACCCCTGGAGCTAGTGTTGGGGCCCACAGGGGTTAGGCCCCTGGAGGTATTGTTCGGTCGCTCAGGGGTTGGGCCCCTATAGCTGGTGTTGGGGCCCCGAGGGGTTAGGCTCCTCGAGCTATGCCTCGGGCGCTCAGGGGTTGGACCCCTGGAGCTGGTGTTGGGGCTCCAGGGGTAAGGACCCTGTAGCTATGGTTCGGGCGCTCAGGGGTTGGGCCCCTGGAGCTGGTATTGTGGCCCCCAGGGGTTGGGCCCCTGGAGCTGGTGTTGGGGCCCCAGGGGTTAGGCCCCTGGAGCTATGGTTCTGGGACTCAGGGGTAGGGCCTCTGGAGCTGGAGTCGAGGGCCCCAGGGGTTGGGCCCCTGGAGCTGAGGTGGGGGCCCCCAGGGTTTAGGCCCCTTCAGCTATGGTTCTGGCGCTCTGGGGTTGGGCCGCTGGAGCTGGTGTTGGGGCCCCAGGGGTTAGGCACCTTGCGCTATGGTTTGGGCGCTCAGGGGTTGGGCCCTTGGAGCTGAGGTGGGGGCCCCCAGTGGTTAGGCCCCTGGAGCTATGGTTCGGGCACTCAGGGGTAGGCACCGAGGAGCTGGTGCTGGGGCCCCCAGGGGTTAGGCCCCTGGAGGTATTGTTCGGGAGCTCAGGGGTTGGGTCCTTGGAGCTGGTGTTGGGCCCCCAGGGATTAGGCCCCTGGAGCTATGGTTCGAGCGCTCAGGGGTTGGGACCCTGGAGCTGGTGTTGGGGCCCCCAGTGGTTGGGCCCCTGGAGCTGGTGTTGGGGCCCCAGGGACTAGGCCCCTTGAGCTATTGTTTGGGCGCTGAGGGGTTGGGCCCCTGGAGCTGGTGTTGGGGCCCCAAGGGGTTGTGCTCCTGGAGTTGTTGTTGGGGCCCCAGGGGTTAGGCCCCTGGAGCTATGGTTCGGGCGCTCAGGGGTTGGGCCCCTGGAGCTGGTGTTGGGGCCCCCAGGGGTTGGGCCGCTGGAGCTGGGGTTTGGGCCCGCAGAGGTTAGGCCCGTGGAGCTGTGGTACGGGCGCTCAGGGGTTGGGCCCCTGGAGCTTGGGTCTAGGGCCCCAGGGGTTGGGCTCCTGGAGCTGGGGTGGGGGCCCCCAGGGGTTAGGCCCCTGGAGTTATGGTTCGGGCGCTCAGGGGTTGGGCTCCTGGAGCTCGTGTTGGGGCCCCCAGAGGTTAGGCTCCTGGAGGTATCGTTCGGGCGCTCAGGGCTTATGCTCTTGGAGCTGCTTTTGGGGCCCCCAGGAATTAGGCCCCTTTAGGTATTGTTCGAGCGCTCAGGCGTTGGGCCCCTGGAGCTGGTGTTGGAGCCCCCAGGGGTTAGGCCCCTGGAGCTATGATTTGGGCGCTCAGGGGTTGGAACCCTGCAGCTGGTGTTGGGGCCCCCAGGGGTTGGGCCTCTGGAGCTGGGGTTGGGGCAACGGGGGTTAGGCCCCTGGAGCTATGGTTCGGGCGTTCAGGAGTTGGGCCCCTGGAGCTGGTATTGGGGCCCCCAGGGGTTGGGCCCCTGGAGCTGGGGTTGGGGCCCCCAGGTGTTAGGCCCCTGGAGCTATGGTTCGGGCGCTCAGGGGTTGGGCCCTTGGGGCTATGGTTCAGGCGCTCAGGGGTTCGGGCCCCTTGAGTTGGGGTCGAGGGCCCCAGGGTTTGGGCCCCTGGAGCTGGATTTGCTGCCCCCGGGGGTTAGGCCCCTGGAGCTATGGTTCGGGCGCTCAGGGGTTGGGCCCTTGGAGCTGGGGTGGGGGCCCCCAGGGGTTAGGCCCCTGGAGCTATGGTTCGGGCGCTCAGGGGTTGGGGCCCTGGAGCTGGTGTTGGGTCCCCCAGGGGTTAGGCCCCTGGAGGTATTATTCGGGCGCTCAGGCGTTGGGCCCCTGGAGCTGGTGTTGGGGCTCCCAGGGGTTAGGCCCCTGGCGCTATGGTTCGGGCGCTCAGGGGTTGGGCCCTTGGAGCTGGGGTGGGGGCCCCCAGTGGTTAGGCCTTTGGAGCTATGGTTCGGGCACTCTGGGGTAGGGCCCGAGTAGCTTGTGTTGGGGCCTCCAGGGGTTAGGCCCCTGGAGGTATTGTTCGGGCGCTCAGGGGTTGGGTCCTTGGAACTGGTGTTGGGCCCCGAGGGATTAGTCCCCTGGAGCTATGGTTCAGGCGCTCAGGGGTTGGGACCCTGGAGCTGGTGTTGGGGCCCCCACGGGTTGGGCCCCTGGAGCTGGTGTTGGGGCCCCAGGGATTAGGCCCCTTGAGCTATGGTTCGGGCGCTGAGGGGTTGGGCCCCTGGAGCTGGTGTTGGGGCCCCCAGGGGTTAGGCCCCTGGAGGTATCGTTTGGGCGCTCAGGGGTTGGGCCCTTGGAGCTGGTTTTGGGGCCCCCAGGGATTAGGCCCCTGGAGCTATGGTTCGGGCGCTCAGGGGTTGTGCCCCTGGAGCTTGTATTAGGGCCCCCAGGGGTTGGACCCCTGGAGCTGGTGTTGGGGCCCCAGGGGTTAGGCCCCTGGAGCTATGGTTCGGGCGCTCAGGGGTTGGACCCCTGGAGCTGGTGTTGGGGCCCCAGGGGTTAGGCCCCTGGAGCTATGGTTCGGGTGCTCAGGGGTTGGGCCCCTGGAGCTGGTGTTGGGGCCCCCGGGGTTGGGCCCGTGGAGCTGGAGTTCGGGAACCCAGGTGTTAGGCGCCTGGAGATATGGTTCGGGCTCTCAAGGTTTGGGCCCCTGGAGCTGCTGTTGGGGCCCCGAGGGGTTAGGGCCCTGGAGCTGGTGTTGGGGTCCGAGGGGTTAGGCCCCTGGAGCTATGGTTCGGGCGCTCAGGGGTTGGGCCCCTGGAGCTATGGTTCGGGCGCGCAGTGGTTTGGCCCTTGGAGCTGGGGTGGGGGCCCCCTATGGTTAGGCCCCTGGAGCTATGGTTCGGGCGCTCAGAGGTTGGGACCCTGGAGCTGCTGTTGGGTCTCCCAGGGGTTAGGCCCCTGGAGGTATTGTTCGGGATCTCAGCCGTTGGGCCCTTGGAGCTGGTGTTGGGGACCCCAGGGGTTAGGCCCCTGGAGCTACCTTTCGGGCGCTCAGGGGTTGGGCCCCTGGAGCTGGTGTTGGGGCCCCTGACCTAAAGTGACCCCCTGCTCTCCCGTCCCCCACACAGACAGTCCCCACTCCATCACAGTAATGCCCAGAGCATTTTACGCATGGACCAACAGTAACACTGTGTGGCTATGCAGGGTAATGCCCAGAGCATTTGTTGCATGGAGCAAGAGTGACACTGTGTGGCCACGTGCGGTAATTCACAGAGCATTTCCCCTCATAGAGCAACAGTGACACCATGTAGCCACACAGGGTAATACACAGAGCATTTCCCCGCATGGAGCAACAGTGACACCTTGTGGTCACGCAGGGTAATGCACAGAGCATTTCCTGCATGGAGCTATGGTTCGGGAGCTCTGGGGTTGGGCCCCTGGAGCTGGTGATGGGGCTCCCAGGGGTTGGGCCCCTGGAGCTGGTGTTAGGGCTCCAGTGGTTTGTCCCCTGGAGCTATGGTTCGGGCACTCAGGGGTAGGGCCCAAGGAGCTGGTGCTGGGGCCCCCAGGGGTTAGGCCCCTGGAGGTATTGTTCGGGCGCTCAGGGTTTGGGCCCCTGGAGCTGGTGTTGGGGCCCCCAGGGGTTGGGCCCCTGGAGCTGGTGTTGGGGCCCCAGGGGTTAGGCCCCAGGAGGTATTGTTCGGGCGCTCAGGGATTGGGTCCTTGGAGCTGGTGTTGGGCCCCCAGGGATTAGGCCCCTGGAGCTATGGTTCGGGCGCTCAGGGGTTGGGACCCTGGAGCTGGTGTTGGGGCCCCCAGGGGTAGGTCCCCTGGAGCTGGTGTTGGGGCTCCAGGGATTAGGCCGCTTGAGCTATGGCTCGGGCGCTGAGGGGTTGGGCCCCTGGAGCTGGTGTTGGGGCCCCCAGGGGTTGGGCCCCTGGAGCTATGGTTAGGGCGCTGAGGGGTTTGGCCCCTGGAGCTGGTGTTGGGGCCCGAAGGGGTTGGGCTCCTGGAGCTTGTGTTGGGGCCCCAGGGGTTAGGCCCCTGGAGCTATGGTTCGGGCTGTCAGGGGTTGGGCCCCTGGAGCTGGTGTTGGGGCCCCCAGGGGTTGGGCCGCTGGAGCTGGGGTTTGGGCCGCCAGGGGTTAGGCCTCTGGAGCTGTGGTACGGGCGCTCAGGGGTTGGGCCCGTGGAGCTGGGGTCTAGGGCCCCAGGGGTTGGGCCCCTGGAGCTGGGGTGGGCCCCCCCAGGGGTTAGGCCCCTGGAGTTATGGTTCGGTTGCTCAGGGGTTGGGCCCCTGGAGCTGGTGTTGGGTCCCCGAGGGGTTAGGCTCCTGGAGGTATCGTTCGGGTGCTCAGAGGTTGGGCCCTTGGAGCTGGTTTTGGGGCCCCCAGGGATTAGGCCCCTGGAGCTATGGTTCGGGCGCTCAGGGGTTGGGCCCCTGGAGCTGGTGTTAGGGCCCCCATGGCTTGGACCCCTGGAGCTGGTGATGGGACCCCAGGGGTTAGGCCCCTGGAGGTATGGTTCGGTCGCTCAGGGGTTGGGCCCCTGGAGCTGGTGTTGGGGCCCCAGGGATTAGGCCCCTGGAGCTATGGTTCCGGCGCTCAGGAGTTGGGCCGTTGGAGCTGGGGTGGGGGCCCCCAGGGGTTAGGCCCCTACAGCTATGGTTCGGGAGCTCAGGGGTAGGACCCCTGGAGCTCGTGTTGGGGCCCCCAGGGGTTAGGCCCCTGGTGGTATTGTTCGAGCGCTCAGGGGTTGGGCCCCTGGAGCTTGTATTAGGGCCCCCAGGGGTTGGACCCCTGGAGCTGGTGTTGGGGCTGTCAGGGGTTGGTCCCCTGGAGCTATGTTTCGGACTCTCAGGGGTTGGGCCCCTGGAGCTTGTGTTGGGGCCGTCTGGGGTTGGGCCCGTGGAGTTGGGTTTGGGGCCCCCAGGGGTTAGGCCTCTGGCGCTATGGTTTGGGCGCTCAGGGGTTGGGCCCCTGGAGCTGGTGTTGGGGCTCCCAGGGGTTGGGCCCGTGGAGCTGCTGTTGGGGCCCCAGGGGTTTGGCCCCTCGAGCTATGCTTCGGGCGCTCAGGGGTTGGGCCCTTGGAGCTGGGGTGGGGGCCCCCAGTGGTTAGGCCCCTGGAGCTATGGTTCGGGCACTCAGGGGTAGGGCCCGAGGAGCTGGTGTTGGGGCCCACAGGGATTAGGCCCCTGGAGGTATTTTTCGGGGGCTCAGGGTTTGGGCCTATGGAGCTGGGGTCGAGGGCCCCAGGGGTTGGGCCCCTGGAGCTGGGGTGGAGGCCCACAGGGTTTAGGCCCCTGGAGCTATGGTTCGGGCGCTCAGGGGTTGGGCCTCTGGAGCTGGTGTTGGGTCCCCCAGGGGTTAGGCCCCTGGAGGTATCGTTCGGACGCTCAGGGGTTGAGCCCTTGGAGCTGGTTTTGGGGTCCCCAGGGATTAGGCCCCTGGAGCTATGGTTCGGGCGCTCAGGGGTTGGGCCCCTGGAGCTGGTGTTATGGCCCCGAGGGGTTGGACCCCTGGAGCTGGTGTTGGGGCCCCTAGGGTAAGGACCCTGTAGCTATGGTTCGGGCGCTCAGGGGTTGGGCCCCTGGAGCTGGTGTTGTGGCCCCCAGGGGTTGGGCCCCTGGAGCTGGTGTTGCGGCCCCAGGGATTAGGCCCCTGGAACTATGGTTTAGATCCTCAGGGGTTGGGCCCCTGGAGAGATTATTCGGGCGCTCAGGGGTTGAGCCCCTGGAGCTGGTGTTGTGGCGCCCAGGGGTTTTTCTCCTGGGGCTGGGCTTGGGGCCCCCAGGGGTTCGGCCCCTGGAGCTAAGGTTCGGACGCTCAGGGGTTGGGCCGTTGGAGCTGTGGTGGGGTCCCCCAGGGGTTAGACCCCTGCAGCTATGGTTCGGGCGCTCAGGGGTTGGGCCCCTGGAGCTATAGTTCGGGCGCTCAGGGGTTGGGCCCCTGGAGCTGGGGTCGAGGGCCCCAGGGGATGGGCCCCTGCAGCTGGGGTTGGGGCCCCTAGGAGTTATGCCTCTGGAGCTATGGTTCGGGCGCTCAGGGGTTGGGCCCCTAGAGCTGGTGTTGGGGCCCCCAGGGGTTGGGCCCCTGGAGCTGGTGTTGGGGCCCCAGGGGTTAGGCCTCTGGAGCTATGGTTCGTCGCTCAGGGTTTGGGCCCCTGGAGCTATGATTCGGGCGCTCAGGGGTTGTGCCCCTGGAGCTGGTGGTGGGGCCCCCAGGGTTTAGGCCCCTGGAGCTGTGGTTGGGGCCCCCAGGCGTTAGGCCCCTGGAGCTATGGTTCGGGCGCTCAGGGATTGGGCCCCTGGAGCTGGTGTTGGGGCCCCCAGGGGTTAGGCCCCTGGAGGTATCGTTCGGGCGCTCAGGGGTTGGGCCCTTGGAGCTGGTTTTGGGGCCCCCACGGATTAGGCCCCTGGAGCTATGGTTCGGGCGCTCAGGAGTTGGGCCCCTGGAGCTGGTGTTAGGGTCCCCAGGGGTTGGACCCCTGGAGCTGGTGTTGGGGCCCCAGGGGTTAGGCCCCTGGAGCTATGGTTCGGGCGCTCAGGGGTTGGGCCCCTCGAGCGATGGTTCGGGCGCTCAGGGGTTGGGCCCCTGGAGCTGGTGTTGGGGCCCCCAGGGGTTGGGACCCTGGAGCTGGTGTTGGGACCCCAGGGGTTAGACCTCTGGAGCTATGGTTCGTCGCTCAGGGGTTGGGCCCCTGGAGCTATGGTTCGGGCGCTCAGGGGTTGGGCCCCTGGAGCTGGTAGTGGGGCCCCCAGGGTTTGGTCCCCTGGAGCTGTGGTTTGGGCCCCCAGGCGTTAGGCCCCTGCAGCTATGGTTCGGGCGCTCAGGGATTGGGCCCCTGGAGCTGGTGTTGGGGCCCCCAGGGGTTAGGCCCCTGGAGGTATCGTTCGGGCGCTCAGGGGTTGGGCCCTTGGAGCTGGTGTTAGGGCCCCCAGGGGTTGGACCCCTGGAGCTGGTGTTGGGGCCCCAGGGGTTAGGCCCCTGGAGCTATGGTTCGGGCTCTCAGGGGTTGGGCCCCTGGAGCGATGATTCGGGCGCTCAGGGGTTGGGACCCTGGAGCTGGTGTTGGGGCCCCCAGGGGTTGGGCTCCTGGGGCTGGGGTTGGGGCCCCCAGGGGTTAGGCCCCTGGAGCTATGGTTCTGGTGCTCAGGGGTTGGGCCGTTGGAGCTGGGGTGGGGGCCCCCAGGGGTTAGGTCCCTGCAGCTATGGTTCGGGTGCTCAGGAGTTGGACCCCTGGAGCTGGGGTTAGAGCCCCCAGGGGTTAGACCACTGAAGCTATGGTTCGGGCGCTGAGGGGTTTGGCCCCTGGAGCTGTTGTTTTGGCCCCCAGGGGTTGGGCCCCTGGATCTGGTGTTGGGGCCCCAGGGGTTAGGCCCCTGGAGCTATGGTCCGGGCGCTCAGGGGTTGGGCCCCTGGAGCTGGTGTTGGGGCCCCCAGGGGTTGGGCTCCTGCGGCTGGGGTTGGGGCCCCGAGGGGTTAGGCCCCTGGAGCTATGGTTCCGACGCTCAGGGGTTGGGCCGTTGGAGCTGGGTTGGGGTCCCCCAGGGGTTAGGACCCTGCAGCTATGGTTCGGACACTCAGGGGTTGGACCCCTGGAGCTGCTGTTGGGGCCCACAGGGGTTAGGCTCCTGGAGGTATTGTTCGGGCACTCAGGGGTTGGGCCCCTTTACTGGTGTTGGGGCCCCCAGGGGCTGGGCCCCTGGAGCTGGTCTTGGGGCCCCAGGGGTTAGGCCCCTGGAGCTATGGTTCGAGCGCTCAGGGGTTGGGCCCCTGGAGCTGGTGTTGGGGCCCCCAGGGGTTAGGCCCCTGGAGCTATGGATCGGCCGCTCAGGGGTTGCAACCCTGGAGCTCGTGTTGTGGCCCCCGGGGTTGGGCCCCTGGAGCTGGGGTTGGGGCCTCCGGGGGTTAGGCCCCTGGAGCTATGGATCGGGCGCTCAGGGGTTGGGCCCCTGGAGCTGGTGTTGGGTCCCCCAGGGGTTGGGCCCCTGGACCTGGGGTTGGGGCCCCCAGGGGTTAGGCCCCTAGAGGTATGGTTCGGGCGCTCTGGGGTTGGGCCCTTGGAGCTGGTTTTGGGTCCCCCAGGGATTAGGCCCCTGGAGCTATGGTTCGGGCGCTCAGGGATTGGGCCCCTGGAGCTGGTGTTAGGGCCCCCAGGGGTTGGAGCCCTGGAGCTGGTGTTGGGGCCCCAGGGGTTAGGCCCGTGGAGCTATGGTTCGGGCACTCAGGGGTTGGGCCCCTGGAACTATGGTTCGGGCGCTCAGAGGTTGGGCCCCTGGAGCTGGGGTCGAGGGCTCCACGGGTTTGGCCCCTGGACCTGGGGTTGTGGCCCCCGGGGATTACGCCCCTTTAGCTATGGTTCGGGCGCTCAGGGGTTGGGCCCCTGGAGCTGGTGTTGGGGCCTCCAGAGGTTGGGCCCCTGGAGCTGGTGTTGGAGCCCCAGGGATTAGGCCCCTGGAGCTATGGTTCCGACGCTGAGGAGTTGTGCCGTTGGAGCTGGGGTTGGGGCCCCCAGTGTTTAGGCCCCTGCAGCTATGTTTCGGGCGCTCAGGGGTTGGACCCCTGGAGCTGGTTTTGGAACCCCCGGGGGTTAGACCCCTGGAGCTATGGTTCGGGAGCTGAGGGGTTGGGCCCCTGGAGCTGGTGTTGGTGCCCCCATGGGTTAGGCCCCTGGAGGTATTGTTCGAGCGCTCAGGGGTTGGGCCCTTTTAGCTGGTGTTGGAGCCCCCAGGGGTTAGGCCCCTGGAGCTAGGGTTCGGGCGCTCAGGGGTTGGAACCCTGGAGCTGGTGTTCGGGCCCCCAGGGTTTGGGCCCCTGGAGCTGGGGTTGGGGCACCGGGGGTTAGGCCCTTGGAGCTATGGTTCGGGCGCTCAGGGATTGGGCCCCTGGAGCTGGTGTTGGGGCCCCCAGGGGTTGGGCCCCTGGAGATGGGGTTCGGGCCCCCAGTTGTTAGGCGCCTGGAGATATGGTTCGGGCTCTCAAGGGTTGGGGCCCTGGAGCTGCTGTTGGGACCCCGAGGGGTTAGGGCCTTGGAGCTGGTGTTTTGTTCCGAGGGGTTAGGCCCCTGGAGCTATGGTTCGGGCGCTCAGGGGTTGGGCCCCTGGAGCTATGGTTCGGGCCCCCAGGTGTTAGGCGCCTGGAGATATGGTTCGGGCTCTCAAGGGTTGGGCCCCTGGAGCTGCTGTTGGGACCCCGAGGGGTTAGGGCCCTGGAGCTGGTGTTGGGGCCCCCAGGGGTTAGGCCCCTGGAGCTACGGTTCGGGCGCTCAGGGGTTGGGCCCCTGGAGCTGGTGTTGGGGCCCCTGACCTAAAGTGACCCCCTGCTCTCCCGTCCCCCACACAGACAGTCCCCACTCCATCACAGTAATGCCCAGACATTTCACGCATGGAGCAACAGTAACACTGTGTGGCTATGCAGGGTAATGCCCAGAGCATTTGTTGCAAGGAGCAAGAGTGACACCGTGTGGCCACATACGGTAATGCACAGAGCATTTCCCCGCATAGAGCAACAGTGACACCATGTAGCCACCTTCTGGTCACGCAGGGTAATACACAGAGCATTTCCTGCATGGAGCTATGGTTCGGGAGCTCTGGGGTTGGCCCCCTGGAGCTGGTGTTGGGGCTCCCAGGGGTTGAGCCCCTGGCGCTATGGTTCGGGCATTCAGGGGTTGGGCCCTTGGAGCTGTGGTGGGGGCCCCCAGTGGTTAGGCCCCTGGAGCTATGGTTCGGGCACTCAGGTGTAGGGCCCGAGGAGCTGGTGCTGGGGCCCCCAGGGGTTAGGCCCCTGGAGCTATGGTTCGGGCGCTCAGGGGTTGGGTCCTTGGAGCTGGTGTTGGGCCCCCAGGGATAAGGCCCCTGGAGCTATGGTTCGGGCGCTCAGGGGTTGGGACCCTGGAGCTGGTGTTGGGGCCCCCAGGGGTTGGGCCCCTGGAGCTGATGTTGGGCCCCAGGGATTAGGCCCCTTGAGCTATGGTTCGGGCGCTCAGGGGTTGGGCCCCTGGAGCTGGTGTTGGGGCCCCCAGGGGTTGGGTCCCTGGAGCTATGGTTAGGGCGCTGAGGGGTTGGGCCTCTGGAGCTGGTGTTGGGGCCCCAAGGGGGTTGGGCTCCTGGAGCTGGTGTTGGGGCCCCAGGGGTTAGGCCCCTGGAGCTATGGTTCGGGCTCTCCGGGGTTGGGCCCCTGGAGCTGGTGTTGGTGCCCCCAGGGGTTGGGCCGCTGGAGCTCGGGTTTGGGCCCCCAGGGGTTAGGCCCCTGGAGCTCTGGTACGGGCGCTCAGGGGTTGGGCCCGTGGAGCTGGGGTCTAGGGCCCCAGGGGATGGGCCCCTGGAGCTGGGGTGGGCCCCCACAGGGGTTAGGCCCCTGGAGTTATGGTTCGGGCGCTCAGGATTTGGGCCCCTGGAGCTGGTGTTCGGGCCCCAGGGGTTAGGCCCCTGGAGGTATTGTTTGGGTGCTCAGGGGTTGGGTCCTTGGAGCTGGTGTTGGGCCCCCAGGGATAAGGCCCCTGGAGCTATGGTTCGTCCGCTCAGGTTTTGGGACCCTGGAGCTGGTGTTGGGGCCCCCAGGGTTTGGGCCCCTGGAGCTGATGTTGGGGCCCCAGGGATTAGGCCCCTTGAGCTATGGTTCGGGCGCTCAGGGGTTGGGCCCCTGGAGCTTGTATTAAGGCCCCCAGGGGCTGGACCCCTGATGCTGGTGTTGGCGCCCCAGGGGTTAGGCCCCTGGAGCTATGGTTCGCGCGCTCAGGGGTTGGGCCCCTGGAGCTGGGGTGGGGGCCCCCAAGTGTTAGGCCCCTGGAGCTGGGGTTGGGGCCCCCGAGGGTTAGGCCCCTGGAGCTATGGTTCGGGCGCTCAGGGGTTGGTGCCCTGGAGCTGGTGTTGGGGCCCCTGAGCTAAAGTCACCCCGTGCTCTCCCATCCCCCACACAGACAGTCCCCACTCCATCACCGTAATGCCCAGAGCATTTCACGCATAGAGCAACAGTGACACCATGTAGCCACACAGGGTAATACACAGAGCATTTCCCCGCATGGAGCAACAGTGACACCTAGTGGTCACGCAGGGTAATGCACAGAGCATTTCCTGCATGGACCTATGGTTCGGGAGCTCTGGGGTTGGGCCTCTGGTGCTGGTGTTGGGGCCCCAGAGGTTAGGCCCCTGGCGCTATGGTTCGGACGCTCAGGGGTTGGGCACTTGGAGCTGGGGTGTGGGCCCCCAGTGGTTAGGCCCCTGGAACTATGGTTCGGGCACTCAGGGGTAGGGCCCGAGGAGCTGGTGTTGGGGCCCCCAGGGGTAAGGCCCCTGGAGGTATTATTCGGGCGCTCAGGGGTTGGGTCCTTGGAGCTGGTGTTGGGCTCCCAGGGATTTGGCCCCTGAAGCTATGGTTCGGGCGCTCAGGGGTTGCAACCCTGGAGCTCGTGTTGTGGCCCCCGGGGTTGGGCCCCTGGAGCTGGGGTTGGGGCCTCCGGGGGTTAGGCCCCTGGAGCTATGGATCGGGCGCTCAGGGGTTTTGCCCCTGGAGCTGGTGTTGGGTCCCCCAGGGGTTGAGCCCCTGGAGCTGGTGTTGGGGTCCGAGGGGTTAGGTCCCTGGAGCTATGGTTCGGGCGCGCAGGGGTTGGGCCCTTGGAGCTGGGGTGGGGGCCCCCAGTGGTTAGGCCCCTGGAGCTATGGTTCGGGCGCTCAGAGGTTGGGCCCCTGGAGCTGGTGTTGGGTCTCCCAGGGGTTAGGCCCCTGGAGGTATTGTTCGGGCTCTCAGGCGTTGGGCCCTTGGAGCTGGTGTTGGGGACCCCAGGGGTTAGGCCCCTGGAGCTATGTTTCGGGCGCTCAGGGGTTGGGCCCCTGGAGCTGGTGTTGGGGCCCCTGACCAAAAGTGACCCCCTGCTCTCCCATCCCCCACACAGACAGTCCCCACTCCATCACAGTAATGCCCAGAGCATTTCATGCATGGAGCAACAGTAACACTGTATGGCTATGCAGGGTAATGCCCAGAGCATTTGTTGCATGGAGCAAGAGTGGCACCGTGTGGCCACATACGGTAATGCACAGAGCATTTCCCCGCATAGAGCAACAGTGACACCATGTAGCCACACAGGGTAATACACAGAGCATTCCCCGCATGGAGCAACAGTGACACCTTCTGGTCACGCAGGGTAATGCACAGAGCATTTCCTGCATGGAGCTATGGTTCGGGAGATCTGGGGTTGGGCCCCTGGAGCTGGTGTTGGGGCCCCAGGGGTTAGGCCCCTGGAGCTATGTTTTGGGCGCTCAGGGGTTGGGCCCCTGGAGCTATGGTTCGGGCGCTCAGGGGTTGGGCCCCTGGAGCTGGGGTCGAGGGCTCCAGGGGTTTGGCCCCTGGACCTGGGGTTGTGACCCCCGGGGGTTAGGCCCCTTTAGCTATGGTTTGGACGCTCAGGGGTTGGGCCCCTGGAGCTGGTGTTGGGGCCCCCATGGGTTAGGCCTCTGGAGGTATTGTTCGAGCGCTCAGGGGTTGGGCCCCTTTAGCTGGTGTTGGAGCCCCCACGGGTTAGGCCCCTGGAGGTATGGTTCGGGCGCTCAGGGTTTGGAACCCTGGAGCTGGTGTTCGGGCCCCCAGGGGTTGGGCCCCTGGAGCTGGTGTTGGGGCACCGGGGGTTAGGCCCCTGGAGCTCTGGTTCGGGCGCTCAGGGGTTGGGCCCCTGGAGCTGGTGTTGGGGCCCCCAGGGGTTGGGCCCCTTTAGCTGGTGTTGGAGCCCCCACGGGTTAGGCCCCTGGAGATATGGTTCGGGCTCTCAAGGGTTGGGCCCCTGGAGCTGCTGTTGGGACCCCGGGGGTTAGGGCCCTGGAGCTGGTGTTGAGGTCCGAGGGGTTAGGTCCCTGGAGCTATGGTTCGGGCGCTCAGGGGTTGGGCCCCTGGAGCTATGGTTCGGGCGCGCAGGGGTTGGGCCCTTGGAGCTGGGGTGGGGGCCCCCAGTGGTTAGGCCCCTGGAGCTATGGTTCGGGCGCTCAGAGGTTGGGCCCCTGGAGCTGGTGTTGGGTCTCCCAGGGGTTAGGCCCCTGGAGGTATTGTTCGGGCTCTCAGGCGTTGGGCCCTTGGAGCTGGTGTTGGGGACCCCAGGGGTTAGGCCCCTGGAGCTATGTTTCGGGCGCTCAGGGGTTGGGCCCCTGGAGCTGGTGTTGGGGCCCCTGACCAAAAGTGACCCCCTGCTCTCCCATCCCCCACACAGACAGTCTCCACTCCATCACAGTAATGCCCCGAGCATTTCACGCATGGAGCAACAGTAACACTGTGTGGCTATGCAGGGTAATGCCCAGAGCATTTGTTGCATGGAGCAAGAGTGACACCGTGTGGCCACATACGGTAATGCACAGAGCATTTCCCGGCATAGAGCAACAGTGACACCATGTAGCCAGACAGGGTAATACACAGAGCATTTCCCCGCATGGAGCAACAGTGACACCTTCTGGTCACGCAGGGTAATGCACAGAGCATTTCCTGCATGGAGCTATGGTTCGGGAGCTCTGGGGTTGGGCCCCTGGAGCTGGTGTTGGGGCCCCAGAGGTTAGGCCCCTGGCGCTATGGTTCGGGCGCTCAGGGGTTGGGCCCTTGGAGCTGGGGTGGGGGCCCCCAGTGGTTAGGCCCCTGGAGCTATGGTTCGGGCACTCAGGGGTTGGGCCCGTGGAGCTGGGGTCTAGGGCCCCAGGGGTTGGGCCCCTGGAGCTGGGGTAGGCCCCCCCAGGGGTTAGGCCCCTGGAGTTATGGTTCGGGCGCTCAGGGGTTCGGCCCCTGGAGCTGGTGTTGGGGCCCCCAGGGGTTAGGGTCCTGGAGGTATCGTTCGGGCGCTCAGGGGTTGGGCCCTTGGAGCTGGTTTTGGGGCCCCCAGGGATTAGGCCCCTGGAGCTATGGTTCGGGCGCTCAGGGGTTGGGAACCTGGAGCTGGTGTTAGGGCTCCCAGGGCTTGGACCCCTGGAGCTGGTGTTGGGGCCCCAGGGGTTAGGCCCCTGGAGCTATGGTTCGAGCGCTCAGGGGTTGGGCCCCTGGAGCTGGGGTCGAGGGCTCCAGGGGTTTGGCCCCTGGACCTGGGGTTGTGGCTCCCGGGGGTTGGGCCCCTGGAGCTATGATTCGGGCGCTCAGGGGTTAGGCCCCTGGAGCTATGGTTCCGGCGCTTAGGAGTTGGCCTTTGGAGCTGGGGTGGGGGCCCCCAGGGGTTAGGCCCCTGCAGCTATGGTTCGGGCGCTCAGGGGTTGGACCCTTGGAGCTGGTTTTAGAAAACCCGGGGCTTAGACCCCTGGATCTATGGTTCGGGCGCTGAGGGGTTGGGCCCCTGGAGCTGGTGTTGGGGCCCCCAGGGGTTAGGCCTCTGGAGGTATGGTTCGGGCGCTCAGGGGTTGGAACCCTGGAGCTTGTGTTGGGGCCCCCAGGGGTTGGGCCGCTGGAGCTGTGGTTTGGGCCCCCAAGGGTTAGGCCCCTGGAGCTGTGGTACGGGCGCTCAGGGGTTGGGACCCTGGAGCTGGGGTCTAGGGCCCCAGGGGCTGGGCCCCTGGAGCTGCGGTGGGAGCCCCCAGGGGTTAGGCCCCTGGAGCTATGGTTCGGGCGCTCAGGGGTTGGTCCCTTGGAGCTGGTTTTGGGGCCCCCAGGGATTAGGCCCCTGGAGCTATGGTTCGTGCGCTCAGGGGTTGGGCCCCTGGAGCTTGTATTAGGGCCCCCAGGGGCTGGACCCCTGGAGCTGGTTTTGGGGCCCCCATGGATTAGGCCCCTGGAGCTATGCTTCGGGCGCTCAGGGGTTGGGCCCCTGGAGCTGGTGTTGGGGCCCCTGAGCTAAAGTCACCCGCTGCTCTCCCATCCCCCACACAGACAGTCCCCACTCCATCACCGTAATGCCCAGAGCATTTCACGCATAGAGCAACAGTGACACCATGTAGCCACACAGGGAAATACACAGAGCATTTCCCCGCATGGAGCAACAGTGACACCTTGTGGCCACGCAGGGTAATGCAAAGAGCATTTCCTGCATGGAGCTATGGTTCGGGAGCTCTGGGGTTGGGCCTCTGGTGCTGGTGTTGGGGCTCCCAGGGGTTGGGCCTCTGGAGCTGCTGTTGGTGCCCCAGAGGTTAGGCCCCTGGCGCTATGGTTCGGACGCTCAGGGGTTGGGCCCTTGGACCTGGGGTGGGGGCCCCCAGTGGTTAGGCCCCTGGAGCTATGGTTCGGGCACTCAGGGGTAGGGTCCGAGGAGCTGGTGTTGGGGCCCCCAGGGGTAAGGCCCCTGGAGGTATTGTTCGGGCGCTCAGGGGTTGGTACCCTGGAGCTGGTGTTGGGGCCCACAGGGGTTGGGCCCCTGGAGCTGGTGTTGGGGCCCCAGGGATTAGGCCCCTTGAGCTATGGTTCTAGCGCTGAGGGGTTGGGCCCCTGGAGCTGGTGTTGGGGCCCCCAGGGGTTGGACCCCTGGAGCTATGGTTAGGGCGCTCTGGGGTTGGGCCTCTGGAGCTGGTGTTGGGGCCCCCAGGGGTTGGGCCCCTGGAGCTGGTTTTGGGGCCCCCAGGGGTTGGGCCGCTGGAGCTGGGGTTTGGGCCCCCAGGGGTTGGGCCCCTGGAGCTGGTGTTGGGGCCCCAGGGGTTAGGCCCCTGGAGCTATGGTTCGGGCGCTCAGGGGTTGGGCCCCTGGAGCTGGGGTCGAGGGCTCCAGGGTTTTGGCCCCTGGACCTGGGGTTGTGGCCCTCGGGGGATGGTCCCCTGGAGCTATGGTTCGGGCGCTCAGGGGTTGGGCCTCTGGAGCTGGTGTTGGGGACCCCAGGGGTTGGGCCTCTGGAGCTCGTGTTGGGGCCCCAGGGGTTAGGCCCCTGGAGCTATGGTTCCGGCGCTCAGGAGTTGGGCCGTTGTAGCTGGGGTGGGGGCCCCCAGGGGTTAGGCCCCTGCAGCTATGGATCGGGCGCTCAGCGGTTGGACCCCTGGAGCTGGTTTTAGAAAACCCGGGGGTTAGACCCCTGGAGCTATGGTTCGGGCGCTGAGGGGTTGGGCCCCTGGAGCTGGTGTTGGGGCCCCCAGGGGTTAGGCCCCTGGAGGTATGGTTCGGACGCTCAGGGGTTGGAACCCTGGAGCTGCGGTCGAGGGCCCCAGGGGTTGGGCCCCTGGAGCTGGTGTTGGGTCCCCCAGGAGTTAGGCCCCTGGAGGTATCGTTTCGGCGCTCAGGGGTTGGGCCCCTGCAGCTGGTGTTGGGGCCCCCAGGGGTTAGGCCCCTGGAGTTATCGTTTCTGCGCTCAGGGGTTGGGCCCTTGGAGCTGGTTTTGGGGCCCCCAGGGATTAGGCCCCTGGAGCTATGGTTCCGGCTCTCAGGGGTTGGGCCGTTGGAGCTGTGGTGGGGGTCCCCAGGGGTTAGGGCCCTGCAGCTATGGTTCGTGCGCTCAGGGGTTGGACCCCTGGAGCTGGGGTTGGAGCCCCCGGGGGTTAGACCCCTGGAGCTATGGTTCGGGCGTTGAGGGGTTGGGCCCCTGGAGCTGGTGTTGGGGCCCCCAGGGGTTGGGCCCTTGGAGCTGGTGTTGGGGCCCCAGGGGTTAGGCCCCTGGAGCTGTGGTTCGGGCGCTCAGGGGTTGGGCCCCTGGAGCCGGTGTTGGGGCCCCCAGGGGTTGTGCTCCTGGAGCTGGGGTTGGGGCCCCCAGGGGTTAGGCCCCTGTAGCTATGGTTCCGATGCTCAGGGGTTGGGCCGTTGGAGCTGGGGTGGGGTCCCCCAACGGTTAGACCCCTGCAGCTGAGGTTCGGGCGCTCAGGGGTTGGACCCCTGGAGCTGGTGTTGGGGCCCACAGGGGTTAGGCCCGTGGAGGTATTGCTCGGGCGCTCAGGGGTTGGGCCCCTGTAGCTGGTGTTGGGGCCCCGAGGTTTTAGGCCCCTCGAGCTATGCTTCGGGCGCTCAGGGGTTGGGCCCCTGGACTGGTGTTGGGGCCCCCAGGGGCTGGGCCCCTGGAGCTGGTCTTGGGGCCCCAGGGGTTAGGCCCTTGGAGCTATGGTTCGGGCGTTCAGGGGTTGGGCCCTTGGAGCTGGGGTGGGGGCCCCCAGTGGTTAGGCCCCTGTAGCTATGGTTCGAGTGCTCAGGGGTTGGGCCCCTGGAGCTGGTGTTGGGGCCCCCATGGGTTAGGCCCCTGGAGGTATTGTTCGAGCGCTCAGGGGTTGGGCCCCTGGAGCTGGTGTTGGGGCCCCCAGGGGTTAGGCCCCTGGGGCTGGGGTTGGGGCCCCCGGGGGTTAGGCCCCTGGAGCTATGGTTCTGGCGCTCAGGGGTTGGGCCCCTGGAGCTGGTGTTGGGGCCCACAGGGGTTGGGCACCTGGAGCTGGTGTTGGGGCCCCCAAGGTTTGGGCCCCTGGAGCTGGGGTTCGGGTCCCCAGGAGTTAGAACCCTGGAGATATGGTTCGGGCTCTCAGGGGTTGGGCCCTTGGAGCTGGTGTTGGGGCCCCGAGGGGTTAGGGCTCTGGAGCTGGTGTTGGGGCCCGAGGGATTAGGCCCCTGGAGCTATGGTTCGGGCGCTCAGGGGTTGGGCCCCTGGAGCTATAGTTCGGGCGCTCAGGGGTTGGGCCCTTGGAGCTGGGGTGGGCGCCCCCAGGGGTTAGGCCCCTGGAGCTATGGTTCGGGCGCTCAGGGGTTGGGCCCTTGGAGCTGGTATTGAGGCCCCCAGGGATTAGGCCCCTGGAGCTATGGTTCGGGCGCTCAGGGGTTGGGCTCCTGGAGCTGGTGTTGGGGTCCGCAGGGGTTGGGCCCCTGGAGCTGTGATTGGGGCCCCCAGGGGTTCGGCCCCTGGAGCTCGGGTTGGAGCCCCCAGGGGTTAGACCCCTGGAGCTATGGTTCGGGCACTGAGGGTTTGGGCCCCTGGAGCCTTTGTTGGGGCCCCAAGGGGTTGGGCCCCTGGAGCTGGTGTTGGGGCCCCAGGGGTTAGGCCCCTGGAGCTATGGTTCGGGCGCTCAGGTGTTTGGCCCCTGGAGCTGGTGTTGGGACCCCCAGGGGTTGAGCTCCTGGGGCTGGGGTTGGGGCCCCCAGGGGTTAGGCCCCTGGAGCTATGGTTCCGGCGCTCAGGGGTTTTACCGTTGGAGCTAGGGTGGGGGCCTCCAGGGGTTAGGCCCCTGCAGCTATGGTTCGGGCGCTCAGGGGTTGGAGCCCTGGAGCTGGTGTTGGGGCCCCCAGGGGTTGGGCCCCTGGCGCTGGTGTTGGGGCCCCACGGGTTAGGCCCCTGGAGCTATGCTTCTGGCGCTCAGGTTTTGGGCCCTTAGAGCTGGGGTGGGGGCCCCCAGGGGTCAGGCCCCTGTAGCTATGGTTCGAGCGCTCAGGGGTTGGGCCCCTGGAGCTGGTATTGGGGCACCGAGGGGTTAGGCCCCTGGAGGTATTGTTCGAGCGCTCAGAGGTTGGGCCCCTGGAGCTGGTATTGGGGCCCCCAGGCGTTAGGCCCCTGGAGCTATGGTTCGGACGCTTATGGGTTGGGCCCCTGGAGCTGGTGTTGGGGCCCCCAGGGTTGGGCCCCTGGAGCCGGTGTTGGGGCCCCAGGGATTAGGCTTCTGGAGCTATGGTTCAGGCGCTCAGGGGTTGGGCCCCTGGAGCGATGGTTCGGGCACTCAGGGTTTGGGATCCTGGAGCTGGTGTTGGGGTCCACAGGGGTTGGGCCCCTGCAGCTGTGGTTGGGGCCCCCGGGGTTTAGGCCCCTGGAGCTATGGTTCGGGCGCTCAGGGGTTGGGCCCCTGGATCCTTTGTTGGGGCCCCCAGGGGTTGGGCCGCTGGAGCTGGTGTTGGGGCCCCAGGGGATAGGCCCCTGGAGCTATGGTTCAGGCGCTCAGGGGTTGGGCCCCTGGAGCGATGGTTCGGGCGCTCAGGGGTTGAGCCCCTGGAGCTGGTGTTGGGGCCCCCGGGGGTTGGGCTCATGGGGCTGGGGTTGGGGCCCCCGGGTGTTAGACCCCTGGAGCTATGGTTCGGGCGCTCTGGGGTTGGGCCCCTGGAGCTGGAGTTGGGTCCCCCAGGGGTTGCGCCCCTGGAGCTGGTGTTGCGGCCCCAGGCGTTAAGCCCCTGGAGCTATGGTTCTGGCGCTCAAGGGTTGGGCCCCTGGAGCTGGTTCTGGGGCCCCCAGGGGTTGGGCCGCTGGAGCTGGGGTTGGGGCCCCCAGGGTTTAGGCTCCTGGAGCTATGGTTCGGGCGCTCAGGGGTTGGGCCTCTGGAGCTATAGTTCGGGCGCTCAGGGGTTGGGCCACTAGAGCTGGGGTCGAGGGCTCCAGGGTTTGGGCCCCTGGAGCTGGTGTTGGGGCCCCAGGGGCTGGGCCCCTAGAGCTGGTGTTGGGGCCCCGAGGGGTTAGGCCCCTGGAGCTATGGTTCGTGCGCTCAGGGGTTGGGCCCCTGGGGCTATGGTTCGGGCGCTCAGGGGTTGGGCCCCTGGAGCTCGGGTCGAGGGCCCCAGGGGTTGGGCCCCTGGAGCTGGTGTTGGGTCCCCCAGGGGTTAGGCCCCTGGAGGTATTGTTCGGGCTCTCAGGCGTTGGGCCCTTGGAGCTGGTGTTGGGGCCCCCGGGGGTTAGGCCCCTAGACCTATGTTTCGGGCTCTCAGGGGTTGGGCCCCTGGAGCTGGTGTTGGGGCTCCCAGGGGTTGGGCCCCTGGAGCTGGTGTTGGAGCCCCAGGGGTTAGGCCCCTGGCGCTATGGTTCGGGCGCTCAGGGGTTGGGCCCTTGGAGCTGGGGTGGATGCCCCCAGTGGTTAGGCCCCTGAAGCTATGGTTCGGGCACTCAGGGGTAGGGCCCGAGGAGCTGGTGTTGGGGCCCCCAGGGGTTGGGCCCCTGGAGGTATTGTTCGGGCGCTCAGGGGTTCGGACCCTGGAGCTGGTGTTGGGGCCCCCAGGGGTTGGGCCCCTGGAACTGGTGTTGGGGCCCCAGGGATTAGTCCCTTTGAACTATGGTTCGGGCGCTGAGGGGTTGGGCCCCTGGAGCTGGTGTTGTGGCTCCCAGGGGTTCGGCCCCTGGAGCTATGTTTAGGGCACTCTGGGGTTGGGCCCCTGGAGCTGGTGTTGGGGCCCCCAGGGGTTAGGCCCCTGGAGCTATGGTTCGGGCGCTCAGGGGTTGGGCCCCTGGAGCTATGGTTCCGGTGCTCAGAGGTTGGGCCGTTGGAGCTGGGGTGGGGTCCCCCAGCGGTTAGGCCCCTGCAGTTATGGTTCGGGCGCTCAGGGGTTGGACCCCTGGAGCTGGTGTTGGGGCCCACAGGGGTTTGGCCCCTGGAGGTATTGTTCGGGCGCTCAGGGGTTGGGCCCCTAGAGCTGGTGTTGGGGCCCTGAGGTTTTAGGCCCCTCGAGCTATGCTTCGGGCACTCAGGGGTTGGGCCTCTGGACTGGTGTTGGGGCCCCCACGGGCTGGGCCCCTTGAGCTTGTCTTGGGGCCCCAGGGGTTAGGCCCCTGGAGCTATGGTTCGGGCGTTCAGGGGTTGGGCCCCTGGAGCTGGTGTTGGGGCCCCCAGGGGTTGGGCCCCTGGAGCTAGTGTTGGGGCCCCAGGAGTTAGACCCCTGGAGCTATGGTTCAGGCGCTCAGGTTTTGGGCCCTTGGAGCTGGGCCCAACCCCTGACAGCCCCAACACTAGCTCCAGCGGCCCAACCCCTGACAGCCCCAACACCAGCTCCAGGGGCCCAACCCCTGAGCGCCCGAACCATAGCTCCAGGGGCCTAACCCCTGGGGCCACAACACCAGATCAAGGGACCCAACCCCTGAGCGCCCGAAGCATAGCTCGAGGGGCCAAACCCCTCGGGGCCTCAACACCAGCTATAGGGGCCCAACCCCTGAGCGCCCGAACAGTACCTCCAGCGGCCTAACCCCTGTGGGCCCCAACACCAGCTCCAGGGGTCCAACCCCTGAGCGTCCGAACCATAGCTGCAGTGGCCTAACCCCTGGGGGACCCCACCCCAGCTCCAACGGCCCAACCCCTGAGCGCCCAAACCATAGCTCCAGGGGCCTAACCTCTGGGGCCCCAACACCAGCTCCAGGGGCCCAACCCCTGGCGGCCCCAACAAAGGCTCCAGGGGCCCAACCCCTCAGCGCCCGAACCATAGCTCCAGGGGTATAACCCCCGTGGGCTCCAACCCGAGATCCAGGGGCCGAACCCCTGGGGGCCCCAACACCAGCTCAAGGATCCCAACCCCTGAGCGCCCGAACCATAGCTCCAGGGGCTTAACCCCCGGGGCCTCAACCACAGCTCCAGGGGCCCAACCCCTGCGGACCCCAACACCAGCTCCAGGAGCCCAACCCCTGAGAGCCCGAACCATAGCTCCAGGGACCTAATCCCTGGGGGCCTCAACACCAGCTCCAAGGGCCCAACCCCTGAGCACTCGAACCATAGCTCCAGGGGCCTAACCCCTGGGGCCCCAAGACCAGCTCCAGGGGCCCAGCCCCTGGGAGCCCCAACACCAGTCCAGTGGCCCAACCCCTGAGCGCCCGAAGCATAGCTCGAGGTGCCTAAAACCTCGGTTTCCCAACACCAGCTATAGTGGCCCAACCCCTGAGCGCCCGAACAATACCTCCAGGGACCTAACCCCTGTGGGCCGCAACTCCAGCTCCAGGGGTCCAACCCGTGACCGCCTGAACCATAGCTGCAGGGGCCTAACCCCTTGGGGACCCCACCCCAGCTCCAAATGCCAAACACCTGAGCGCCGGAACCATAGCTCCAGGGGCCTAACCACTGGGGCCCCAACACCAGCTCCAGGGGCCTAATCCCTGGGGGCCCCAACACCAGCTCCAGGGGCCCAACCACTCAGCGCCCGAACCATACCTCCAGGGGTCTAACCCCCGGGGGCTCCAACCCCAGCTCCACTGGTCCAACCCCTGAGCACCCGAACCATAGCTGCAGGGGCCTAACCCCTGGGGGCCCCCACCCCAGCTCCAACGGCCCAACCCCTGAGCGCCGGAACCATAGCTCCAGGGGCCTAAACTCTGGGGGCCCCATCCCCAGTCCCAGGAGCCCAACCCCTGGGGGCCCCAACACCAGCTCCAGGGGCCCAACCTCTGAGCGCCCGAACCATCGCTCCAGGGGCCCAAACCCTGAGCGCCCGAACCATAGCTAAATGGGCCTAACCCCTGGGGCCCCAACACCAGCTCCAGGGGTCCAACCTCTGGGCGCCCTAACACCAGCTCCAGGGGCCCAACCCCTGAGCGCCCGAACCATAGCTCCAGGCGCCTAATCCCTGGGTGCCCCAAAAACAGCTCCAAGAGCCCAACCCCTGAGCACCCGAACGATACCTCCAGGGGCCCAACCCCTGGGGGCCCCAACACCAGCTACAGGGGCCCAACCCCTGAGCGCCCGAACCATAGCAACAGGGGCCCAACCCCTGAGCGCCCGAACCATAGCTCCAGAGGCCTAACCCCTGGGGCCCCAACACCAGCTCCAGGGGCCAAACCCCTGGGGGCCCCAACACCAGCTCCAGGGGCCCAACCCCTGAGTGCCCGATCCATAGCTCCAGGGGCCTAACCCCTGGGGGCCCCCACCCCAGCTCCAGGGGCCCAACCCCTGGGGCCCTAGACCCCAGCTCTAGGGGCCCAACCCCTGAGCGCTCGTACCACAGCTCCAGGGGCCTAACCCCTGGGGGGCCAAAACTCCAACTCCAGCGGCCCAACCCCTGGGGGCCCCAACACCAGCTCCAGAGGCCTAATCCCTGAGCGCCCGAACCATAGATCCAGGGGCCTAACCCCTGGGGGAACATTTCCCAGCTCCACGGGCCCAACCCATGGGGGCCCCAACACCAGGTCCAGGGTCCCAACCCCTGAGCGCCCGAACCATAGCTCCAGGGGCATAATCGCTGGGGGCCCAACACCAGCTCCAAGGACCCAACCCCTGAGCGACCGAACAATAACTCCAGGGGCCTAACCCCTGGGGGCCCCAACACCAGCTCCTCGGGCCCTACCCCTGAGTGCCCGAACCATGGCTCCAGGGGCCTAACCCCTGGGGGCCCCATCCCCAGCCCCAGGAGCCCAACCCCTGGGGGCGCCAACACCAGCTCCACGGGCCCAACCCCTGAGCGCCCGAACCATTGCTCCAGGGGCCCAACCCCTGAGCGCCCGAACCATAGCTAAAGAGGCCTAACCCCTGAGGCCCCAACACCAGCTCCAGGGGTCCAACCCCTGGGCGCCCTAACACCAGCTCCAGGGGCCCAACCCCTGAGCGCCCGAACCATAGCTCCAGGGGCCTAACCCCTGGGGGCCCCCACCCCAGCTCCAGGGGCCTAATCCCTGGGGGCCCCAAAACCAGCTCCAAGAGCCCAACCCCTGAGCGCCCGAACGATACCTCCAGGGGCCCAACCCCTGGGGGCCTCAACACCAGCTCCAGGGGCCCAACCCCTGCGCGCCCGAACCATAGCAACAGAGGCCCAACCCCTGAGCGCCCGAACCATAGCTCCAGAGGCCTAACCCCTGGGGCCCCAACACCAGCTCCAGGGGCCCAACCCCTGGGGGCCCCAACACCAGCTCCAGAGGCCCAACCCCTGAGCGCCCGAACCATAGCTCCAGGGGCCTAACCCCTGGGGGCCCCCACCCCAGATCCAGGGGCCCAACCCCTGGGGCTCTAGACCCCAGCTCTAGGGGCCCAACCCCTGAGCGCCCGTACCACAGCTCCAGGGGCCTAACCCCTGGGGACCCATACCCCAGCTCAAGCAGCCCAACCCCTGGGGGCCCCAACACCAGCTCCAGGGGCCCGACCCCTCAGCTCCCGAACCATAGCTCCAAGGGCTAACCCCTGGGGGCCCCAACACCAGCTCCAGGGGCCCAACCCCTGAGCGCCCAAACCATAGCTCCAGGGGCCTAATCGCTGGGGGCCCAACACCAGCTCCAAGGACCCAACCCCTGAGCAACCGAACAATACCTCCAGGGGCCTAACCCCTGGGGGACCCAACACCAGCTCCTCGGGCCCTACCCCTGAGTGCCTGAACCATAGCTCCAGGGGCCTAACCACTGGGGGCCCCCACCCCAGCTCCAAGGGCCCAACCCCTGAGCGCCAGAACCATAGCGCCAGTGGCCTAACCCCTGGGGCCCCAACACCAGCTCCAGGGGCCCAACCCCTGGGAGCCCCAACACCAGCTCCAGGGGCCCAACCCCAGAGCTCCCGAACCATAGCTCCATGCAGGAAATGCTCTGTGCATTACCCTGCGTGACCACAAGGTGTCACTCTTACTCCATGCGGGGAAAGGCTCTGTGTATTACCCTGTGTGGATACATGGTGTCACTGTTGCTCCATGCGGGGAAATGCTCTGTGCATTACCCTATGTGGCCACACGGTGCCACTCTTGCTCCATGCAGCAAATGCTCTAGGCATTACCCTGCATGGCCACACAGTATTACTGTTGCTCCATGCGTGAAATGCTCTGGGCATTACTGTGATGGAGTTGGGACTGTCTGTGTGGGGGATGGGAGAGCAGGGGGTGACTTTAGCTCAGGGGCCCCAACACCAGCTCCAGGGGCCCAACCCCTGAGCGCACGAAACATAGCTCCAGGGGCCTAACCCCTGGGGGCCCCCACACCAGCTCCAAGGGCCCAACGCCTGGGGCCCTCGACCCCAGCTCAATGGGCCCAACCCCTGAGCACTCGAACCATAGCTACAGGGGCCTAACCCCTGGGGGCCTCCACCCCAACTCCAAGGGCCCAAAACTTGAGCGCCCGAACCATAGCTCCAGGGGCCTAACTCCTGGGGCCCCAACACCAGCGCCAATGGCCCAACCCCTTGGGGCCCCAACACCAGCTCCAGGGGCCCAACCCCTGAACACCCGAACCATAGCTCCAGGGGCCTAACCCCTGGGGCCCCAAGACCAGCTCCAGGGGCCCAGCACCTGGGAGCCCCAACACCAGCTCCAGGGGCCCAACCCCTGAGCGCCCGAAACATAGCTCCAGGGGCCTAACCCATTGGGGCCCCAACACCAGCTCCAAAGGCCCAACGCCTGAGCGCCCGAACAATACCTCCAGGGGCCTAACCCCTGGGGGACCCAACCCCAGCTCCAGGGGCCCAACCCCTGAGCGCCCGAACCATAGCTCCAGCGGCCTAACCCATGGGGGCCCCAACCACAGCTCCAGGGGCCCAAACCCTGGGGGCCCCACCACCAGCTCCAGGGGCCCAACCCCTGAGCGCCCGAACCATAGCTCCAGGGGTCTAACCCCTAGGGACCCCAACCCCAGCTCCAGGGGCCCAACCCCTGGGGTCCCCAACACTAGCTCCAAGGGCCCAACCCCTGACCGCCCGAACCATAGCTCCAGGGGCCTAACCCACGGGGGCCCCAACCTCACCTCCAGGGGCCCAACAATTGGGGCCCTCGACCCCAGGTCCAGGGGCCCAACCCCTGAGCGCCCGAACCATAGCTCCAGGGGTATAACCCCCGGGGGCTCCAGCCCCAGCTCCAGGGGTCCAACCCCTGAGCGCCAGAACCATAGCTGCAGGGGTCTAACCCCTGGGGGCCCCCACCCCAGCTCCAACGGCCTAACCCCTGGGGCCCCAACACCAGCTCCAGGGGCCTAACTCCTGGGATGCCCCAACCCCAGCCCCAGGAGCCCAACCCCTGGGGCCCCCAACACCAGCTCCAGAGGCCCAACCCCTGAGCGCCCGAAGCATAGCTCCAGGGGCCTAACCCCTGGGGTCCCAACACCAGCTCCAGGGGCCCAACCCCTGGGGGCCCCAACACCAGCTCCAGGAGCCCAACCCCTGAGCGCCCGAACCATAGCTCCAGGGGCCTAATCCCTGGGGGACTCAACACCAGCTCCAAGGGCCCAACCCCTGAGTGCCCGAACCATAGCGCCAGGGGCCTAACCCCTGGGGCCCCAACACCAGCTCCAGGGGCCTAACCCCTGGGATGCCCCAACCCCAGCCCCAGCAGCCCAACCCCTGGGGGCCCCAACACCAGCTCCAGAGGCCCAACCCCTGAGCGCCCGAAGCATAGCTCCAGGGGCCTAACCCCTGGGGCCCCAACACCAGCTCCAGGGGCCCAACCCCTGGGGGCCCCAACACCGGCTCCAGGAGCCCAACCCCTCTGCGCCCGAACCATAGCTCCAGGGGCCTAATCCCTGGGGGCCCAACACCAGCTCCAAGGGCCCAACCCCTGAGTGCCCGAGCCATAGCTCCACGGGCCTAACCACTGGGGGCCCCCACCCCAGCTCCAAGGGCCCAACCCCTGAGCGCCTGAACCATAGCGACAGGGGCCTAACCCCTAGGGGACCCAACACCAGCTCCATGGGCCCAACACCTGAGCGCCCGAACCATAGCTCCAGGGGCCTAACCCCTAGGAGCCCCCACCCCAGCTATAAGGGCCCAACCCCTGAGCGCCCGAACCATAGCGACAGGGGCCTAACCCCTGGGGAACCCAACACCAGCTCCAGGGGCCCAACCCCTGAGCGCCCGAACCATAGCTCCAGGGGCCCAACCCCTGAGCGCCCGAACCATAGCTCCAGGGGCCTAACCCCTCGGATCCCAACACCAGCTCCAGGGTCCTAATCCCTCGGGGCCCCAACACCAGCTCCAGGGGACCAACCCCTGAGAGCCCGAACCATAGCTCCAGCGGCCTAACCCCTGGGGGCCCCAACCACAGCTCCAGGGGCCCAAACCCTGGGGGCCCCACCACCAGCTCCAGGGGCCCAACCCCTGAGCGCCCGAACTATAGCTCCAGGGGTCTAACCCCTAGGGACCCCAACCCCAGCTCCAGGGGCCCAACCCCTGGGGGCCCCAACACTAGCTCCAAGGGCCCAACCCCTGACCGCCCGAACCATAGCTCCAGGGGCCTAACCCCCGGGGGCCCCAACCTCACCTCCAGGGGCCCAACAATTGGGGCCCTCGACCCCAGGTCCAGGGGTCCAACCCCTGAGCGCCCGAACCATAGCTCCAGGGGTATAACCCCCGGGGGCTCCAGCCCCAGCTCCAGGGGTCCAACCCCTGAGCGCCAGAACCATAGCTGCAGGGGTATAACCCCTGGGGGCCCCCACCCCAGCTCCAACGGCCCAACCCCTGAGCGCCCGAACCATAGCTCCAGGGGCCTAACCCCAGGTGGCCCCAACCCCAGCCCCAGGAGCCCAACCCCTGGGGGCCCCAACACCAGCTCCAGGGGCCGAACCCCTGAGCGCCCGAACCATAGCTCCAGGGGCCTAACCCCTGGGGCCCCAACACAAGCTCAAGGGGTCCAACCCCTGGGGGCCATAACACCAGCTCCAGGGGCCCAACCCCTGAGCGCCCGAACCATAGCTCCAGGGGACTAATCCCTGGGGGCCCCAAAACCAGCTCCAAGGGCCCAACCTCTGAGCGCCCGAACGATACCTCCAGGGGCCTATCCCCTGGGGGCCCCAACACCAGCTCCAGGGGCCCAACCCCTGAGCGCTCGAACAATAACTCCAGGGGCCTAACCCCTGGAGGCCCCAACACAAGCTCCAGGGTCCCAACCCCTAAGCGTTCGAGCAATAGCTACAGGGGCCTAACCCCTGGGGGCCCCCACCCCAGCTCCAAGGGCTCAAAACCTGAGCGCCCGAACCATAGCTCCAGGGGCCTAATCCCTGGGGGACTCAACACCAGCTCCAAGGGCCCAACCCCTGAGTGCCCGAACCATAGCGACAGGGGCCTAACCCCTGGGGCCCCAACACCAGCTCCAGGGGCCTAACCCCTGGGATGCCCCAACCCCAGCCCCAGGAGCCCAACCCCTGGGGGCCCCAACACCAGCTCCAGAGGCCCAACCTCTGAGCGACCGAAGCATAGCTCCAGGGGCCTAACCCCTGGGGCCCCAACACCAGCTCCAGGGGCCCAACCCCTGGGGGCCCCAACACCAGCTCCAGGAGCCCAACCCCTGAGCGCCCGAACCGTAGCTCCAGGGGCCTAATCCCTGGGGGACTCAACACCAGCTCCAAGGGCCCAACCCCTGAGTGCCCGAACCATAGCGCGAGGGGCCTAACCCCTGGGGCTCCAACACCAGCTCCAGGGGCCTAAGCCCTGGGATGCCCCAACCCCAGCCCCAGGAGACCAACCCCTAGGGGCCCCAACACCAGCTCCAGAGGCCCAACCCCTGAGCGCCCGAAGCATAGCTCCAGGGGCCTAACCCCTGGGGCCCCAACGCCAGCTCCAGGGGCCCAAACCCTGGGGGCCCCAACACCAGCTCCAGGAGCCCAACCCCTCTGCGCCCGAACCATAGCTCCAGGGGCCTAATCCCTGGGGGCCCAACACCAGCTCCAAGGGCCCAACCCCTGAGTGTCCGAGCCATAGCTCCACGGGCCTAACCACTGGGGGCCCCCACCCCAGCTCGAAGGGCCCAGCCCCTGAGCCCCCGAACCATAGCGACAGGGGCCTAACCCCTGGGGAACCCAACACCAGCTCCAGGGGCCCAACCCCTGAGCGCCCGAACCATAGCTCCAGGGGCCCAACCCCTGAGCACCCGAACCATAGCTCCAGGGGCCTAACCCCTCGGACCCCAACACCAGCTCCAGGGGCCCAAACCCTGGGGGCCCCACCACCAGCTCCAGGGGCCCAACCCCTGAGCGCCCGAACCATAGCTCCAGGGGTCTAACCCCTAGGGACCCCAACCCCAGCTCCAGGGGCCCAACCCCTGGGGGCCCCAACACTAGCTCCAAGGGCCCAACCCCTGACCGCCCGAACCATAGCTCCAGGGGCCTAACCCCCGGGGGCCCCAACCTCACCTCCAGGGGCCCAACAATTGGGGCCCTCGACCCCAGGTCCAGGGGCCCAACCCCTGAGCGCCAGAACCATAGCTGCAGGGGTCTAACCCCTGGGGGCCCCCACCCCAGCTCCAACGGCCCAACCCCTGAGCGCCCGAACCATAGCTCCAGGGGCCTAACCCCAGGGGTCCCCAACCCCAGCCCCAGGAGCCCAACCCCTGGGGGCCCCAACACCAGCTCCAGGGGCCCAACCCCTGAGCGCCCGAACCATCGCTCCAGGGGCGCAACCCCTGAGCGCCTGAAGCATAGCTCCAGGGGCCTAATCTCTGGGGCCCCAACACCAGCTCCAGGGGCGCAACCCCTGGGGGCCCCAACACCAGCTCCAGAGGCCCAACCCCTGAGCGCCCGAACCATAGCTCCAGGGGCCTAACCCCTGGGGCCCCAACACAAGCTCAAGGGGTACAACCCCTGGGGGCCATAACACCAGCTCCAGGGGCCCAACCCCTGAGCGCCCGAACCATAGCTCCAGGGGACTAATCCCTGGGGGCCCCAAAACCAGCTCCAAGGGCCCAACCTCTGAGCGCCCGAACGATACCTCCAGGGGCCTATCCCCTGGGGGCCCCAACACCAGCTCCAGGGGCCCAACCCCTGAGCGCTCGAACAATAACTCCAGGGGCCTAACCCCTGGAGGCCCCAACACAAGCTCCAGGGTCCCAACCCCTAAGCGTTCGAGCAATAGCTACAGGGGCCTAACCCCTGGGGGCCCCCACCCCAGCTCCAAGGGCTCAAAACCTGAGCACCCGAACCATAGCTCCAGGGGCCTAACCCCTGGGGCCCCAACACCAGCGCCAGGGGCACAACCCCTGGGGGCCCCAACACCACCTCCAGGAGCCCAACCCCTGAGCGCCCGAACCATAGCTCCAGGGGCCTAACCTCTGGGGGCGCCAACCCCAGCTCAAGGGGCCCAACCCCTGACGGCCCCAACACCAGCTCCAGGGGCTCAACCCCTGAGAGCCCGAACCATAGCTCCAGGGTCCCAACCCCTGACAGCCCCAACACCAGCTCCAGGGGCCCAACCCCTGAGCGCCCAAACCGTAGCTCCAGGGGCCTAACCCCTGGGGCCCCAACACCAGCGCCAGGGGCCCAGCCCCTGGGGGCCCCAACACCAGTCCAGGGGCCCAACCCCTGAGAGCCCGAACAATATCTCCAGGGGCCTAACCCCTGTGGGCCCCAACACCAGCTCCAGGGGCCCAACCCCAGAGCTCCCGAACCATAGCTCCATGCAGGAAATGCTCTGTGCATTACCCTGCGTGACCACAAGGTGTCACTGTTGCTCTATGTGGGGAAAGGCTCTGTATATTACCCTGTGTCGCTACATGGTGTCACTGTTGCTCCATGCTGGGAAATGCTCTGTGCATTACCCTATGTGGTCCCACGGTGTCACTCTTGCTCCATGCGTGAAATGCTCTGGGCATTACTGTGATGGAGTGGGGACAGTCTGTGCGGGGGATGGGAGAGCAGGGGATGACTTTAGGTCAGGGGCCCTAACACCAGCTCCAGGATCCCAACCCCTGAGCGCCCGAACCATAGCTCCAGGGGCCTAACCCCTGGGGCCCCAACACCAGCTCCAGGGGCCTAACCCCTGGGATGCCCCAACCCCAGCCCCAGGAGCCCAACCCCTGGGGGCCCTCACCCCAGCTCCAAGGGCCCAACCCCTGACTGCCCGAACCATAGCTCCAGGGGCCTAACCCCTGGGGCCCCAACACCAGCGCCAGGGGCCCAACCCCTGTTGGCCCCAGCACCACCTCCAGGGGCCCAACCCCTGAGCGCCCGAACCATAGCTCCAGGGGCTTAACCTCTGGGGGCCCCAACCCCAGCTCAAGGGGCCCAACCCCTGTCAGCCCCAACACCAGCTCCAGGGGCCCAGCCCCTGGGGGCCCCAACACAAGTCGAGGGGCCAACCCCCGAGCGCCCGAATCATAGCTCGAGGGCCCTAACCCCTCGGGGTCCCAACACCAGCTCCAGGAGCTCAACCCCTGGGCGCCCGAACAATATCTCTTGGGGCCTAACCCCTGTGGGCCCCAACACCAGCTCCACGGTCCCAACCCCTGAGCGCCCGAACCATAGCTCCAGGGGCCTAACCCCCGGGGGCCCCAACCACAGCTCCAGGGGCCCAACCCCTGCGGGCCCCAACACCAGCTCCAGGGGCCCAACGCCTCAGCACCCGAACCATAGCTCCAGGGGTCTAACCCCCGGGGGCTCCAACCCCAGCTCCAGGGGCCTAACCCCTGGGGGCCCCAACACCAGCTCCAGGGGCCTAACCCCTCAGCGCCCGAACCATAGCTCCAGGGGCCTAACCACTGGGGGCCCCGACCCCAGCTCCAAGGGCCCAACCCCTGCGCGCCCGAACCATAGCTCCAGGGGACCAACCCCTGTGCGCCCGAACCATAGCTCCAGGGGCCTAACCCCTAGGGCCCCAACACCAGCTCCAGGGTCCTAATCGATCGGGGCCCCAACACCAGCTCCAGGGGACCCCCCCCGAGAGCCCGAACCATATCTCCAAGGGCCTAACACCTGGGGGCCCGAACCCCAGCTCCAGGGGCCCAATCCCTGGGGACCCCAACACCAGCTCCAGGGGCCCAACCCCTGAGCGCCCGAACCATAGCGACAGGGGCCTAACCCCTGGGGCCCCAACACCAGCTCCAGGGGCCCAACCCCAGAGCTCCCGAACCATAGCTCCATGCAGGAAATGCTCTGTGTATTACCCTGCATGACTACAAGGTGTCACTGTTGCTCCATGCGGGGAAATGCTCTGTGTATTACCCTATGTGGTCACACGGTGTCACTCTTGCTCCATGCAGAAAATGCTCTGCTCATTACCCTGCATGGCCACACAGTGTTACTGTTGCTCCATGCGTGAAATGCACTGGGCATTACTGTGATGGAGTGGGGACTGTCTGTGCGGGGGATGGGAGAGCAGGGGATGACTTTAGGTCAGGGGCCCCAACACCAGCTCCAGGTGCCCAACCCCTGAGCGCCCGAACGATCCCTCCAGGGGCCTAAGCCCTGGGGGACTCAACACCAGCTCCAAGGGCCTAACCCCTGAGCACCCGAACGATCCCTCCAGGGGCCTAAGCCCTGGGGGTCCCAACACCACCTCCAGGGGCAAAACCCCAGAGCGCCCGAACAATACCTCCAGGGGCCTAACCCCTGTGGGCCCCAACACCAGCTCCAGGGGTCCAACCTCTGAGCGCCCGAACCATAGCTGCAGGGGCCTAACCCCTGGGGGCCCCCACCCCAGCTCCAACGGCCCAACCCCTGAGCGCCGGAACCATAGCTCCAGGGGCCTAACCCCTGGGATGCCCCAACACCAGCCCCAGGAGCCCAACCCCTGGGGGCCCCAACACCAGCTCCAGGGGCCCAACCCCTGAGCGCCCGAAGCATAGCTCCAGGGGCCTAACCCCTGGGGCCCCAACACCAGGTCCAGGGGCCCAACACCTGGGGGCCCCAACACCAGATCCAGGGGCCCAACCCCTGGAGGCTCGAACCATAGCTCTAGGGGCCCAAACCCTGGGGGCTCCAACAACAGCTCCAGAGACACAACCCCTGGGACCCGAACCATAGCTCCAGGGGCCCAACCCCTGGGGGCCCCAACAACAGCTCCAGGGGCCCAACCCCTGGGGGCCCGAACCATAGCTCCAGGGGCCCAACCCCTGGGGTCCCCAACACCAGCTCCAGGCGCCCAACCCCTAGGGGGCCCCAACACCAGCTCCAGGGGCCCAACCACTGGAGGCCCCAACACCAGCTCCAGGGGCCCAACCCCTGGGGGCCCGAACCATAGCTCCAGGGGCCCAACCCCTGGGGGCCCCAACACCACTTCCAGGGGCCCAACCCCTGGGGGCACCAACACCAGCTCCAGGGGCCCAACACCTGGGGCCCGAACCATAGCTCCAAGGGCCTAACCCCTGGGGGCCCCAACACCAGCTCCAAGGGCCCAACCCCTGGGGGCCTCAACACCAGCTCTAGAGGCCCAATCCCTGGTGGCCCCAACACCAGCTCCAGGAGCTCAACCCCTGGGGGCCCGAACCATAGCTCCAGGGGCCCAACCCCTGGGGGCTCCAACACCAGCTCCAGAGGCCCAACTCCTGGGACCCGAACCATAGCTCCAGGTGCCCAACCCCTGGGGGCCCAACACCAGCTCCAGGGGCCCAACCCCTGGGGGCCCCAACCACAGCTCCAGGGGCCCAACCCCTGCGGACCCCAACACCAGCTCTAGGAGCCCAACCCCTGGGGCCCAAACATCAGCTTCAGGGGCCCAACCCCAGCGCGCCCTAAGAATAGCTCCAGGGGCCCAACCCCTGGGGGCCCCAACACCAGCTCCAGGGGCCCAACCCCTCAGCGCCCGAACCATAGCTTCAGGGGCCTAATCCCTGGGGGCCCAACACCAGCTCCAAGGGCCCAACCCCTGAGTGCCCGAACCATAGCTCCAGGGGCCTAACCACTGGGGGCCCCAACCCCAGCTCCAAGGGCCCAACCCCTGAGCGCCCGAACCATAGCTCCAGGGGCCTAACCCCTAGGGGCCCCCACCCCAGCTCCAAGGGCCCAACCCCTGCGCGCCCGAACCATAGCTCCAGGGGCCCAACCCCTGAGCGCCCGAACCATAGCTCCAGGGGCCTAACCCCTCGGGGCCCCAACACCAGCTCCAGGGGACCAACCCCTGAGAGCCCGAACCATATCTCCAGTGTCCTAACACCTGGGGGCCCGAACCCCAGCTCCAGGGGCCCAACCCCTGGGGGCCCCAACACCAGCTCCAGGAGCCCAACCCCTGGGGGCCCAGACACCAGCTTCAAAGGCCCAACCCCAGCGTGCCCTAACCATAGCTCCAGGGGCCCAACCCCTGGGGGCCCCAACACCAGCTCCAGGGGCCCAACCCCTCAGCGCCCGAACCATAGCTCCAGGGGCCTAATACCTGGGGCCCAACACCAGCTCCAAGGGCCCAACCCCTGAGTGCCCGAACCATAGCTCCAGGGTCCTAACCACTGGGGGCCCCCACCCCAGCTCCAAGGACCCAACCCCTGAGCACCCGAACCATAGCGACAGGGGCCTAACCCCTAGGGCCCCAACACCAACTCCAGGAGCCCATCCCCTGGGAGCCCCAACACCAGCTGCAGGGGCCCAACCCCAGAGCTCCCGAACCATAGCTCCATGCAGGAAATGCTCTGTGCATTACCCTGCGTGACCACAAGGTGTCACTGTTGCTCCTTGCGGGGAAATGCTCTGTGTATTACCCTGTGTGGCTACATGGTGTCACTGTTGCTCCATGCGGGGAAATGCTCTGTGCATTTCCCTATGAGGTCACACGGTGTCACTCTTGCTCCATGCAGCAAATGCTCTGGGCATTACCCTGCATGGCCACACAGTGTTACTGTTGCTCCATGCGTGAAATACTCTGGGCATTACTGTGATGGAGTAGGGACTGTCTGTGTGGAGGATGGGAGAGCAGGGGGTGACTTTAGGTCAGGGGCCCCAACACCAGCTCCAGGGGCCCAACCCCTGAGCGCCCGAAACATAGCTCAAGGGGCCTAACCCCTGGGGGACCCAACACCAGCTCCAGGGGCCCAACCCCTGAGCGCCCGAACCATAGCTCCAGGGGCCTAACCCCTAGGGGCCCCCACCCCAGCTCCAAGGGCCCAACCCCTGCGCGCCCGAACCATAGCTCCAGGGGCCCAACCCCTGAGCGCCCGAACCATAGCTCCAGGGGCCTAACCCCTCGGGCCCCAACACCAGCTCCAGGGTCCTAATCCCTCGGGTCCCCAACACCAGCTCCAGGGGACCTACCCCTGAGAGCCCGAACCATATCTCCAGGGGCCTAACACCTGGGGGCCCGAAACCCAGCTCCACGGGCCCAACCCCTGGGGGCCCCAACACCAGCTCCAGAGGCCCAACCCCTGGGACCCGAACCATAGCTCCAGGGGCCCAACCCCTGGGGGCCCCAACAACAGCTCCAGGGGCCCAACCCCTGGGGGCCCGAACCATAGCTCCAGGGGCCCAACCCCTGGGGTCCCCAACACCAGCTCCAGGCGCCCAACCCCTAGGGGGCCCCAACACCAGCTCCAGGGGCCCAACCACTGGAGGCCCCAACACCAGCTCCAGGGGCCCAACCTCTGGGGCCCCGAACCATAGCTCCAGGGGCCCAACCCCTGGGGGCCTCAACACCACTTCCAGGGGCCCAACCCCTGGGGGCACCAACACCAGCTCCAGGGGCCCAACACCTGGGGGCCCGAACCATAGCTCTAGGTGCCCAACCCCTGGGGGCCCCAACACCAGCTCCAGGGGCTCAATCCCAGGGGGCCCGAACCATAGCTCCAGGGGCCCAACACCTGGGGGCCCGAACCATAGCTCCAGGGGCCCAACACCTGGGGGCCCGAACCATAGCTCCAGGGGCCAAACCCCTGGGGGCCCCAACACCAGCTCCAGAGGCCCAAACCCTGGGTGCCCCAACCCCAGCTCCAGGGGCCCAACCCCTGGGGGCCCGAACCATAGCTCCAGGGGCCCAACCCCTTTGGGCCCCAACACCAGCTCCAGGGGCCCAACCCCTGGGGCCCCAACACCAGCTCCAGGGGCCCAATCTATGGGGGCACGAACCATAGCTCCAGGGGCCCAACCCCTGGGTGCCCAAACACCAGCTCCAGGGGCCCAAACCCTGGGGGCCCCAACACCAGCTCCAGGGGCCCAACCCCTGGGGGCCCGAACCATAGCTCCAGGGGCCCAACCCCTAGGGGCCCCAACACCAGCTCCAGGGGCCTAACCCCTGGGGGCCCCAACACCAGTTCCAGCGGCCCAACCCCTGGGGGCCCGAATACCAGCTCCACGGGCTCAACTCCTGGGGGCCCGAAGCATAGCTCCAGGGGCCCAACCCCTGGGGGTCCCAACACCAGCTCCAGGCACTCAACCCCTGGGGGCCCGAACCGTAGCTCCAGGGGCCCAACCCCTGGGGGCCCCAGCACCAGCTCCAGGGGCCCAACCCCTGGGGGCCCGAACCATAGCTCCAGGGGGCCAACCCCTGTGGGCCCCAACACCAGCTCCAGGGGCCCAACCCCTGGGGGCCCGAACCATAGCTCCAGGGTCCCAACCCCTGGGGGCACCAACACCAGCTCCAGGGGCCCAACCCCTGGGGGCCCGAACCATAGCTCCAGGGGCCCAACCCCTGGGGGCCCCAACACCAGCTCCAGGGGCCCAACCCCTGTGGGCCCCAACACCAGCTCCAGGGGCCCAACCATTGGGGGCCCGAACCATAGCTCCAGGGGCCCAACCCCTGGGGGCCCCAACACCAGCTCCAGGGGCCCAACCTCTTTGGGCCCGAACCATAACTCCAGGGGCCAAACCCCTGGGGGCCCCAACACCAGCTCCAGGGGCCCAACCCATAGGGGCCCCAACACCAGCTCCAGGGGCCCAAACCCTGGGGGCCCGAACCATAGCTCCAGGGGCCCAACCCCTGGGGGACCCCACACCAGCTCCAGGGGCCCAACCCCTGGGGGCCACAACACCAGCTCCAGAGGCCCAACCCCTGGGGGCCACAACACCAGCTCCAGGGGACCAACCCCTGGGGAACCCAACGTCAGCTCCAGGGGCCCAACCCCTGGTGGCCCGAACCATAGCTCCAGGGGCCAAACCCTTTGGGGCCCCAACACCAGCTCCAGGAGCCCAACCCCTGGGAGCCCAAACACCAGCTTCAAGGGCCCAACCCCAGCGCGCCCTAACCATAGCTCCAGGGGCCCAACCCCTGGGGGCCCCAACACCAGCTCCAGGGGCCCAACCCCTCAGCGCCCGAACCATAGCTCCAGGGGCCTAACCACTGGGAGCCCCCACCCCAGCTCCAAGGGCCCAACCCCTGCGCACCCGAACCATAGCTCCAGGGGCCCAACCCCTCAGCGCCCGAACCATAGCTCCAGTGGCCTAACCCCTCGGGCCCCAACACCAGCTCCAGGGTCCTAATCCCTCGGGGCCCCAACACCAGCTCCAGGGGACCAACCCCTGAGAGCCCAAACCATATCTCCAAGGGCCTAACACCTGGGGGCCTGAACCCCAGCTCCAGGGGCCCAACCCCTGGGGGCCTCAACACCAGCTCCAGGGTCCCAACCCCTGAGCGCCCGAACCATAGCTACAGGGGCCTAACCCCCGGGGGCCCCAACCACAGCTCCAGGGGCCCAAAACCTGCGGGACCCAACACCAGCTCGAGGAGCCCAACCACTCGGGGCCTCAACACCAGCTCCAGGGGCCCAACCCCAGAACGCCCTAACCAGAGCTCCAGGGGCCCAACCCCTGGGGGCCCCAACACCAGCTCCAGGGGCCCAACGCCTCAGCACCCGAACCATAGCTCCGGGGGTCTAACCCCCGGGGGCTCCAGCCCCAGCTCCAGGGGCCAAACCCCTGGGGGCCCCAACACCAGCTCCAGGGGCCCAACCCCTGAGCGCTCGAACCATAGCTCCAAGGGCCTAACCCCCGGGGGCCCCAACCACAGCTCCAGGGGCCCAACCCCTGTGGGAACCAACACCAACTCCAGGAGCCCAACCCCTGGGGGCCCAAACACCAGCTTCAAGGGCCCAACCCCAGCGCGCCCTAACCATAGCTCCAGGGGCCCAACCCCTGGGGGCCCCAACACCAGCTCCAGGGGCCTAACCCCTCAGCGCCCGAACCATAGCTCCAGGGGCCCAACCCCTGAGCGCCCGAACCATAGCTCCAGGGGCCTAAGCCCTCGGGCCCCAACACCAGCTCCAGGGTCCTAATCCCTCGGGGCCCCAACACCAGCTCCAGGGGACCAACCCCTGACAGCCCGAACCATATCTCCAAGGGCCTAACACCTGGGGGCCCGAACCCCAGCTCCAGGGCCCCAACCCCTGGGGGCCCCAACACCAGCTCCAGGGGCCCAACCCCTGAGCGCCCGAACTATAGCGCCAGGGACCCAACCCCTGGGGCCCCAGCACCAGCTCCAGGGGCACAACCCCAGAGCTCCCGAACCATAGCTCCATGCGGGGAAATGCTCTGTGTATTACCCTGTGTGCCTACATGATGTCACTGTTGCTCCATGCGGGGAAATGCTCTGTGCATTACCCTATGTGGTCACACGGCGTCACTCTTGCTCCATGCAGAAAATGCTCTGGGCATTACCCTGCATAGCCACAGAGTGTTACTGTTGCTCCATGCGTGAAATGCTCTGGGCATTACTGTGATGGAGTGGGGACTGTCTGTGCGGGGGATGGGAGAGCAGGGGATGACTTTAGGTCAGGGGCCCCAACACCAGCTCCAGGTGCCCAACCCCTGAGCGCCCGAACTATAGCTCCAGGGGCCTAATCCCGGGGGGACTCAACACCAGCTCCAAGGGCCTAACCCCTGAGCACCCGAACGATCCCTCCAGGGGCCTAAGCCCCGGGGGTCCCAACACCACCTCCAGGGGCAAAACCCCAGAGCGCCCGAACAATACCTCCAGGGGCCTAACCCCTGTGGGCCCCAACACCAGCTCCAGGGGTCCAACCTCTGAGCGCCCGAACCATAGCTGCAGGGGCCTAACCCCTGGGGGCCCCCACCCCAGCTCCAACGGCCCAACCCCTGAGCGCCGGAACCATAGCTCCAGGGGCCTAACCCCTGGGATGCCCCAACCCCAGCCACAGGAGCCCAACCCCTGGGGGCCCCAACACCAGCTCCAGGGGCCCAACCCCTGAGCGTCCGAAGCATAGCTCCAGGGGCCTAACCCCTGTGGCCCCAACACCAGGTCCAGGGGCCCAACACCTGGGGGACCCAACACCAGCTCCAGGGGCCCAACCCCTGGGGGCCCGAACCATAGCTCTAGGGGCCCAAACCCTGGGGGCTCCAACAACAGCTCCAGAGGCCCAACCCCTGGGACACGAACCATAGCTCCAGGGGCCCAACCCCTGGGGACCCCAACAACAGCTCCAGGAGCCCAACCCCTGGGGGTCCGAACCATAGCTCCAGGGGCCCAACCCCTGGGGGCCCCAACACCAGCTCCAGGCGCCCAACCCCTAGGGGGCACCAACACCAGCTCCAGGGGCCCAACCACTGGAGGCCCCAACACCAGCTCCAGGGGCCCAGCCCCTGGGGGCCCGAACCATAGCTCCAGGGGCCCAACCCCTGGGGGCCCCAACACCACTTCCAGGGGCCCAACCCCTGGGGGCACCAACACCAGCTCCAGGGGCCCAACACCTGGGGGCCCGAACCATAGCTCCAAGGGCCTAACCCCTGGGGGCCCCAACACCACTTCCAGGGGCCCAACCGCTGGGGGCACCAACACCAGCTCCAGGGGCCCGACACCTGGGGGCCCCAACACCAGCTCCAAGGGCCCAACCCCTGGGGGCCCCAACACCAGCTCTAGGGGCCCAACCCCTGGGGGCCCCAACACCAGCTCCATGAGCTCAACCCCTGGGGGCCCGAACCATAGCTCCAGGGGTCCAACCCCTGGGAGCTCCAACACCAGCTCCAGAGGCCCAACTCCTGGGACCCGAACCATAGCTCCAGGTGCCCAACCCCTGGGGGCCCCAACACCAGCTCCAGGGGCCCAACCCCTGGGGGCCCGAACCATAGCTCAAGCGGCCCAACCCCTGGGGGCCCCAACACCAGCTCCAGGGGCCCAATCCCTGGGGGCCCCCACACCAGCTCCAGGGGCCCAATCCCAGGGGGCCCGAACCATAGCTCCAGGTTCGAAACCCCTGGGGCCCCCAACACCAGCTCCAGAGGTCCAATCCCTGGGTGCTCCAACCCCAGCTCCAGGGTCCCAACCCCTGGGGGCCCGAACCATAACTCCAGGGGCCCAACCCCTGGGGGTCCCAACACCAGCTCCAGGGGCCCAACCCCTGTGGGCCCCAATCCCAGCTCCAGGAGCCCAACCCCTGGTGGACCGAACTATAGCTCCAGGGGCCTAACCCCTGTGGCCCCAACACCAGGTCCAGGGGCCCAACACCTGGGGGACCCAACACCAGCTCCAGGGGCCCAACCCCTGGGGGCCCGAACCATAGCTCTAGGGGCCCAAACCCTGGGGGCTCCAACAACAGCTCCAGAGGCCCAACCCCTGGGACACGAACCATAGCTCCAGGGGCCCAACCCCTGGGGACCCCAACAACAGCTCCAGGAGCCCAACCCCTGGGGGCCCGAACCATAGCTCCAGGGGCCCAACCCCTGGGGGCCCCAACACCAGCTCCAGGCGCCCAACCCCTAGGGGGCACCAACACCAGCTCCAGGGGCCCAACCACTGGAGGCCCCAACACCAGCTCCAGGGGCCCAACCCCTGGGGGCCCGAACCATAGCTCCAGGGGCCCAACCCCTGGGGGCCCCAACACCACTTCCAGGGGCCCAACCCCTGGGGGCACCAACACCAGCTCCAGGGGCCCAACACCTGGGGGCCCGAACCATAGCTCCAAGGGCCTAACCCCTGGGGGCCCCAACACCACTTCCAGGGGCCCAACCCCTGGGGGCACCAACACCAGCTCCAGGGGCCCGACACCTGGGGGCCCCAACACCAGCTCCAAGGGCCCAACCCCTGGGGGCCCCAACACCAGCTCTAGGGGCCCAACCCCTGGGGGCCCCAACACCAGCTCCAGGAGCTCAACCCCTGGGGGCCCGAACCATAGCTCCAGGGGTCCAACCCCTGGGGGCTCCAACACCAGCTCCAGAGGCCCAACTCCTGGGACCCGAACCATAGCTCCAGGTGCCCAACCCCTGGGGGTCCCAACACCAGCTCCAGGGGCCCAACCCCTGGGGGCCCGAACCATAGCTCAAGCGGCCCAACCCCTGGGGGCCCCAACACCAGCTCCAGGGGCCCAACCCCTGGGGGCCCCAACACCAGCTCCAGGGGCCCAATCCCAGGGGGCCCGAACCATAGCTCCAGGTTCGAAACCCCTGGGGCCCCCAACACCAGCTCCAGAGGTCCAATCCCTGGGTGCTCCAACCCCAGCTCCAGGGTCCCAACCCCTGGGGGCCCGAACCATAACTCCAGGGGCCCAACCCCTGGGGGTCCCAACACCAGCTCCAGGGGCCCAACCCCTGTGGGCCCCAATCCCAGCTCCAGGAGCCCAACCCCTGGTGGACCGAACTATAGCTCCAGGGGCCCAACCCCTGGGGGCCCCAACTCCAGCTCCAGGGGCCCAACCCCTGGGACCCCGAACCATAGCTCCAGGGGCCCAACCCCTGGGGGCCCCAAGACCAGCTCCAGGGCCCCAACCCCTAGGGGGCCCCAACACTAGTTCCAGGGGCCCAACCACTGGGGGCCCCAACACCAGCTCCAGGGGCCCAACCCCTGGGGGCCCGAACCATAGCTCCAGGGGCCCAACCCCTGGGGGCCCAAACACCAGCTCCAGGGGCCCAACCCATGGGAAACCCAACACCACCTCCAGGGGCCCAACCCCTGAGCGCCCGAACTATAGCTCCAGGGGCCTAATCCCTGGGAGACTCAACACCAGCTCCAAGGGCCTAACCCCTGAGCACCCGAACGATCCCTCCAAGGGCCCAACCCCTGGGGGCCCCAACACCAGCTCCAGGGGCCCAACCCCTGGGGGCCCCAACACCAGCTCCAGGGGCTCAACCCCTGGGGGCCCGAAACATAGCTCCAAGGGCCCAACCCCTGGGGGCCCCAACACCAGCTCCAGGGGCCCAACCCCTGGGGGCCCCAACACCAGCTCCAGGGGCCCAAACCCTGGGGGCCCGAACCATAGCTCCAGGGGCCCAACCCCTGGGGGCCTCAACACCAGCTCCAGGGGCCCAACCCCTGGGGGCCCGAACCATAGCTCCAGGGGCCCAACCCCTGGGGAACCCAACGTCAGCTCCAGGGGTCCAACCCCTGGGGTCCCGAACCATAGCTCCAGGGGCCCAACCCTTCGGGGCCCCAACATAAGCTCCAGGGGCCCAACCCCTGTGGGCCCGAACCATAGCTCCAGGGGCCCAACCCCTGGGGGCCCCAACACCAGCTCCAGTTGCCCAAACCCTTGGGGCCCGAACCATAACTATAGGGGCCCAAAACCTGGGGGCCCCAACACCAGCTCCAGGGGCCCAACCCCTTGGGGGCCCCAACACAAGCTCCAGGGGCCGAACCCCTGGGGGCCCGAACCATAGCTCCAGGGGCCCAACCCCTGGGGGCCCCAACACCAGCTCCAGTTGCCCAAACCCTGGGGCCCCCAACACCAGCTCCAGGGGCCTAACCAATGGGGCCCGAACCATAACTCCAGGGGCCCAACCCCTAGGGGCCCCAGCACCAGCTCCATGTGCCCAACCCCTGGGTTCCCGAACCATAGCTCCAGGGGCCCAACCCTTGGGGGCCCCAACACCAGCTCCAGGGGCCCAACCCCTGGGGGCCCCAACACCATCTCCAGGGGCCCAACCCCTGGGGGCCCGAACCATAGATCCAGGGTCCCAACCCCTGGGGGCCCCAACACCAGGTCCAGGGGCCCAACCCCTGGGGGCCCGAACCATAGCTCCAGGGGCCGAACCCCAGGGGGCCCCAACACCAGCTCCAGGGGCCCAACCCCTGGGGACCCCAACACCAGCTCCAGGGGCCCAACCCCTGGGCGCCCCAACACCAGCTCCAGGAGCCCAACCCCTGTGGGCCCGAATCATAGCTCCAGAGGTCCAACCCCTGGGGGCCCCAACACCAGCTCCAGGGGCCCAATCCCAGGAGGCCCGAACCATAGCTGCAGATTCCCAACCCCTGGGGGCCCCAACACCAGCTCCAGGGGCCCAACCCCTGTGTGCCCCAACACCACCTCCAGGGGCCTAACCCTTGGGGTCCCAACACCAGCTCCAGGGGCCCAACCCCTGGGGCCCCAACACCAGCTCCAGGGGACCAACCCATGGGGGCTCGAACCACAGCTCCAGGGGCCCAACCCCTGGGTGCCCAAACACCAGCTCCAGGGGCCCAAACCCTGGATGCCCCAAAATCAGCTCCAGGGGCCCAAACCCTGGGGGCCCGAACCATACCTCCAGTGGCCCAACCCCTGGGGGCCCGAACCACAGCTCCAGGGGCCCAACCCCTGGGGGCCCCAACACCAGCTCCAGGGGCCCAACCCCTGGGGGCCCCAACCCCAGCTCCAGGAGCCCAACCCCTGGTGGAACGAACCATAGCTCCAGGGGCCCAACCCCTGGGCGCCCCAACACCAGCTCCAGGGGCCCAACCCCTGGGACCCCGAACCATAGCTCCAGGGGCCCAACCCCTGGGGGCCCCAACACCAGCTCCAGGGGCCCAAAGCCTAGGGGGCCCCAACACCAGTTCCAGGGGCCCAACCACTGGGGGCCCCAACACCAGCTCCAGGGGCTCAACCCCTGGGGGCCCGAACCATAGCTCCAGGGGCCCAACCCCTGGGGGCCCGAACCTTAACTACAGGGGCCGAACCCCTGGGGGCCCCAACACCAGCTCTAGGGGCCCAACCCCTGGGGGCCCCAACACCAGCTCCACGGGCTCAACCCCTGGGGGCCCGAACCATAGCTCCAGGGGCCCAACACCTGGGGGCCCCAACACCAGCTCCAGGGGCCCAACCCCTGGGGGCCAGAACTATAGCTCCAGGGGCCCAACCCCTGGGGGCCCCAACACCAGCTCTAGGGGCCCAACACCTGGGGGCCCCAGCACCAGCTCCAGGGGCACAACCCCTGGGGGCCCGAACCATAGCTCCTGGGGCCCAACCCCTGGAGGCCCCAAAACCAGCTCCAGGGGCCCAAAGCCTCGGGGGCCCCAAACACCAGTTCCAGGGGCCCAACCACTGGGGGCTCCAACACCAGCTCCAGGGGCCCAACCCCTGGGGTCCCGAACCATAGCTCCAGGGGCCCAACCCCTTGGGGCCCCAACACAAGCTCCAGGGGCCCAACCCCTGGGGACCCGAACACCATCTCCAGGGGCCAAACCCCTGGGAGCCCGAAACATAGCGCCAAGGGCCCAACCCCTGGGGGCCCCAACACCAGCTCCAGGGGCCCAACCCCTAGGGGCCCCAACACCAGCTCCAGGGGCTCAACCCCTGGGGGCCCGAACCATAGCTCCAGGTACCGAACCCCTGGGGGCCCCAGCACCATCTCCAGGGGCCCAACCCCTGGGGGCCCCAACACCAGCTCCACGGGCCCATCCAATGGGGGCCCGAACCATAGCTCCAGGGTCCCAACTCTGGGGGCCCCAACACCAGCTCCAGGGGCCCAAACCCTGGGGGCCCCAACACCAGCTCCAAGGGCCCAACCCCTGGGGGCCCCAACACCAGCTCCAGTAGCCCATCCAATGGGGGCCCGAACCATAGCTCCAGAGGCCCAACCCCTGGGGGCCCCAACACCAGCTCCAGGGGCCCAACCCCTGGGGACCCCAACACCAGGTCCAGGGGCCAACCCCTGGGGGCCCGAACCATAGCTCCAGGGGCCCAACCCCATGGGGCTCCAACACCAGCTCCTGGGGCCCAACCCCTGGGGCCCCAACACCAGCTCCAGGGGCCCAACCCCTGGGGGCCCGAACCATAGCTCCAGGGGCCCAACCCCTGGGAGCCCAAACACCAGCTCCAGGGGCTGAAACCCTGGGGTCCCCAACACCAGCTCCAGGGGCCCAAACCCTGGGGGCCCGAACCATAGCTCCAGGGGCCCAACCCCTGGGGTCCCAACACCAGCTCCAGGGGCCCAACCCCTGGGGGCCCGAACCATTGCTCCAGGGGCCCAACCCCAGGGGAACCCAACGTCAGCTCCAGGGACCCAACCCCTGGGGGCCCGAACCATAGCTCCAGGGGCCCAACCCTTGGGGGCCCCAACATCAGCTCCAGGGACCTAACCCCTGTGGGCCCGAAACATAGCTCCAGGGGCCCAACCCCTGGGGGCCCCGACACCAGCTCCAGTTGCCCAACCCCTTGGGGCCCGAACCATGCCTATAGGGGCCTAACCCCTGGGGGCCCCAACACCAGCTCCAGGGGTCCAACCCCTGGGGCCCCCAACACCAGCTCCAGGGGCCTAACCAATGGAGGCCCGAACCATAACTCCAGGGGCCCAACCCCTAGGGGTCCCAACACCAGCTCCAGGGGCCCAACCCCTGGGGGCCCGAACAATAGCTCCAGGGGTCCAACCCCTGGGGGCCCCAACACCAGCTCCAGGGGCCCAACCCCTGGGGGCCCCAACACCATCTCCAGGGGCCCAACCCCTGGGGGCCCGAACCATAGATCCAGGGGCCCAACCCCTGGGGGTCTCAACACCAGCTCCAGGGGCCCAACCCCTGGGGGCCCGAACCATAGCTCCAGGGGCCGAACCCCTGGGGGCCCCAACACCAGCTCCAGGGGCCCAACCCCTGGGGACCCCAACACCAGCTCCATGGGCCCAACCCCTGGGGGACCCAACACCAGCTCCAGGGGCCCAACCAATGGGGGCCCGAACCATAGCTTCAGGGGCCCAACCCCTGGGGGCCCCAACACCAGCTCCAGGGGCCCACCCCTGGGGGCCCGAACCATAGCTCCAGGGGCCGAACCCCAGGGGGCCCCAACACCAGCTCCAGGGGCCCAACCCCTGGGGACCCCAACACCAGCTCCAGGGGCCCAAACCCTGGGGGCCCGAATCATAGCTCCAGGGGTCCAACCCCTGGGGGCCCCAATACCAGCTCCAGGGGCCCAATCCCAGGGGGCCCGAACCATAGCTGCAGATTCCCAACCCCTGGGGCCCCAACACCAGCTCCAGGGGCCCAACCCCTGTGTGCCCCAACACCACCTCCAGGGGCCCAACCCTTAGGGTCCCAACACCAGCTCCAGGGGCCCAACCCCTGGGGCCCCAACACCAGCTCCAGGGGACCAACCCATGGGGGCTCGAACCATAGCTCCAGGGGCCCAACCCCTGGGTGCCCAAACACCAGCTCCAGGGGCCCAACCCCTGGGGGCCCGAACCCCAGCTCCAGGAGCCCAACCCCTGGGGGCCCGAACCATACCTCCAGTGACCCAACCCCTGGGGGCCCGAACCACAGCTCCAGGGGCCCAACCCCTGGGGGCCCCAACACCAGCTCCAGGGGCCCAACCCCTGGGGGCCCCAACCCCAGCTCCAGGAGCCCAACCCCTGGTGGACCGAACCATAGCTCCAGGGGCCCAACCCCTGGGCGCCCCAACACCAGCTCCAGGGGCCCAACCCCTGGGACCCCGAACCATAGCTCCAGGGGCCCAACCCCTGGGGGCCCCAACACCAGCTCCAGGGGCCCAAAGCCTAGGGGGCACCAACACCAGTTCCAGGGGCCCAACCAATGGGGGCCCCAAAACCAGCTCCAGGGGCCCAACCCATGGGGGCCCGAACCATAGCTCCAGGGGCCCAACCCCTGGGGACCCCAACACCAGCTCCAAGGGCCCAACCCCCGGTGACCCCAACACCATATCCAGGGGCCCAACCCCTGGGGGCCCGAAACATAGCTCCAAGGGCCCAACCCCTGTGGGCCCCAACACCAGCTCCAGGGGCCCAACCCCTGGGGCCCCAACACCAGCTCCAGGGGCTCAACACCTGGGGGCCCGAACCATAGCTCCAGGGGCCCAACCCCTGGGGGCCCCAACAAGAGCTCCAGGGGCCCAACGCCTGGGGGCCCGAACCATAGCTCCAGGGGCCCAACCCCTGGGGGCCCGACCCTTAGTTCCAGGGACCCAACCCCTGGGGGCCCCAACACCAGCTCCAGGGAAACAACCCCTGGGGGCCGCAACACCAGCTCCAGGGGCCCAACCCCTGGTGTCCCGAACCATAGCTCCAGGGGCCCAACCCCTGGGGGCCAGAACCATAGCTCCAGGGGCCCAACCCCTAGGGGCCCCAACACCAGCTCCAGGCATCCAACCCCTAGGGGGCCCCAACACCAGCTCCAGGGGCCCAACCACTGGAGGCTCCAACACCCGCTCCAGGGGCCCAACCCCTGGGGGCCCGAACCATAGCTCCAGGGGCCCAAGTCCTGGGGGCCCCAACACCAGCTCCATGGGCCCAACCCCAGGGGGCCCGAACCATAGCTCCAGGGGCCGAACCCCTGGGGGCCCCAACACCATCTCCAGGGGCCCAACCCCTGGGGGCCCCAACACCTGCTCCAGGGGCCCATCCAATGGGGGCCCGAACCATAGCTCCAGGGGCCCAACCCCTGGGGGCCCCAACACCAGCTCCAGGGGCCCAACCCCTGGGGGCCCCAACACCAGCTCCACGGGCCCATCCAATGGGGGCCCGAACCATAGCTCAAGGGGCCCAACCTTGGGGGCCCCAACACCAGCTCCAGGGGCCCAAACCCTGGGGGCCCCAACAAGAGATCCAAGGGCCCAACCCCTGGGGGCCCCAACACCAGCTCCAGTGGCCCATCCAATGGGGGCCCGAACCATAGCTCCAGGGGCCCAACCCCTGGGGGCCCCAACACCAGCTCCAGGGGCCCAAACCCTGGGGGCCCCAACACCAGCTCCAGGGGCCCAACCCCTGGGGGCCCGAACCATAGCTCCAGTGGCCGAACCCCTGGGGGCCCCAACACCAGCTCCAGGGGCCCAACCCCTGGGGACCCCAACACCAGCTCCAGGGGCCAACCCCTGGGGGCCCGAACCATAGCTCCAGGGGCCCAACCCCTGGGGGCCCCAACACCAGCTCCTGGGGCCCAACCCCTGGGGCCCCAACACCAGCTCCAGGGGCCCAACCCCTGGGGGCCCGAACCATAGCTCCAGGGGCCCAACCCCTGGGTGCCCAAACACCAGCTCCAGGGGCCGAAACCCTGGGGTCCCCAACACCAGCTCCAGGGGCCCAAACCCTGGGGGCCCGAACCATAGCTCCAGGGGCCCAACCCCTGGGGGCCCCAACACCAGCTCCAGGGGCCCAACCCCTGGGGGCCCGAACCATTGCTCCAGGGGCCCAACCCTTGGGGGCCCCAACGTCAGCTCCAGGGGCATAACCCCTGGGGGCCCGAACCATAGCTCCAGGGGCCCAACCCTTGGGGGCCCCAACATCAGCTCCAGGGGCCTAACCCCTGTGGGCCCGAATCATAGCTCCAGGGGCCCAACCCCTGGGGGCCCCGACACCAGCTCCAGTTGCCCAACCCCTTGGGGCCCGAACCATGGCTATAGGGGCCCAGCCCCTGGGGGCCCCAACACCAGCTCCAGGGGTCCAACCCCTGGGGCCCCCAACACCAGCTCCAGGGGCCTAACCAATGGGGGCCCGAACCATAACTCCAGGGGCCCCACCCCTAGGGGGCCCAACACCAGCTCCAGGGGCCCAACCCCTGGGGGCCCGAATCATAGCTCCAGGGGTCCAACCCCTGGGGGCCCCAACACCAGCTCCAGGGGCCCAACCCCTGGGGGCCCCAACACCATCTCCAGGGGCCCAACCCCTGGGGGCCCGAACCATAGATCCAGGGGCCCAACCCCTGGGGGTCCCAACACCAGCTCCAGGGGCCCAACCCCTGGGGGCCCGAACCATAGCTCCAGGGGCCGAACCCCTGGGGGCCCCAACACCAGCTCCAGGGGCCCAACCCATGGAGGCCAGAACCATAGCTCCAGGGGCCCAACCCCTGGGGGCCCCAACACCAGCTCCAGGGGCCCAACCAATGGAGGCCAGAACCATAGCTTCAGGGGCCCAACCCCTGGGGGCCCCAACACCAGCTCCAGGGGCCCAAACCCTGGGGACCCCAACACCAGCTCCAGGGGCCCAACCCCTGGGGGCCCGAACCATAGCTCCAGGGGCCTAACCCCTAGGGGCCCCAACGCCAGCTCCAGGGGCCCAACCCCTGGGGACCCCAACACGAGCTCCAGGAGCCCAACCCCTGGGGGCCCGAACCATAGCTCCAGGGGCCGAACCCCTGGGGGCCCCAACACCAGCTCCAGTGGCCCAATCCCAGGGGGCCCGAACCATAGCTCCAGGTTCCCAACCCCTGGAGGCCCCAACACCAGCTCCAGGGGCCCAACCCCTGGGTGCCCCAACACCACCTCCAGGGGCCCAACCCCTGGGGGCCCGAACCATAGCTCCAGGGGCCCAACCCCTGGGGGCCCCAACAGCAGCTCCAGGGGCCCAACCTTTGGGGGCCCGAACCATAGCTCCAAGGGCCCAACCCCTGGGTGCCCAAACACCAGCAGCAGGGGCCGAAACCCTGGATGCCCCAACATCAGCTCCAGGGACCCAACCCCTGGGGGCCCGAACCATAGCTCCAGTGGCCCAACCCCTGGGGGCCCGAACCACAGCTCCAGGGGCCCAACCCCTGGGGGCCCCAACACCAGCTCCAAGGGCCAAACCCCTAGGGGCCCCAACCCCAGCTCCAGGAGCCCAACACCTGGTGGACCGAACCATAGCTCCAGGGGCCCAACCCCTGGGCGCCCCAACACCAGCTCCAGGGTCCCAACCCCTGGGACCCCGAACCATAGCTCCAGGGGCCCAACCCCTGGGGGCCCCAACACCAGCTCCAGGGGCCCAAAGCCTAGGGGGCCCCAACACCAGTTCCACGGGCCCAACCACTGGGGGCCCCAACACCAGCTCCAGGGGCCCAACCCCTGGGGGTCCGAACCATAGCTCCAGGGGCCCAACCCCTGGGTGCCCAAACACCAGCTCCAGGGGCCCAAACCCTGGATGCCCCAACATCAGCTCCAGGGGCCCAAACCCTGGGGGCCCGAACCATACCTCCAGTGGCCCAACCCCTGGGGGCCCGAACCACAGCTCCAGGGGCCCAACCCCTGGGGGCCCCAACACCAGCTCCAGGGGCCCAACCCCTGGGGGCCCCAACCCCAGCTCCAGGAGCCCAACCCCTGGTGGACCGAACCATAGCTCCAGGGGCCCAACCCCTGGGCGCCCCAACACCAGCTCCAGGGGCCCAACCCCTGGGACCCCGAACCATAGCTCCAGGGGCCCAACCCCTGGGGGCCCCAACACCAGCTCCAGGGGCCCAAAGCCTAGGGGGCCCCAACACCAGTTCCAGGGGCCCAACCACTGGGGGCCCCAACACCAGCTCCAGGGGCCCAACCCCTGGGGGCCCGAACCATAGCTCCAGGGGCCCGACCCCTGGGGGCCCGAACCTTAACTACAGGGGCCCAACCCCTGGGGGCCCCAACACCAGCTCTAGGGGCCCAACCCCTGGGGGCCCCAACACCAGCTCCAGGGGCTCAACCCCTGGGGGCCCGAACCATAGCTCCAGGAGCCCAACCCCTGGGGGCCCCAACACCAGCTCCAGGGGCCCAACCCCTGGGGGCCTGAACTATAGCTCCAGGGGCCCAACCCCTGGGGGCCCCAACACCAGCTCTAGGGGCCCAACACCTGGGCGCCCCAGCACCAGCTCCAGGGGCACAACCCCTGGGGGCCCGAACCATAGCTCCAGGGGCCCAACCCCTGGGGGCCCCAAAACCAGCTCCAGGGGCCCAAAGCCTCGGGGGCCCCAACACCAGTTCCAGGGGCCCAACCACTGGGGGCCCCAACACCAGCTCCAGGGGCCCAACCCCTGGGGGCCCGAACCATAGCTCCAGGGGCCCAACCCCTTGGGGCCCCAACACAAGCTCCAGGGGCCCAACCCCTGGGGACCCGAACACCATCTCCAGGGGCCAAACCCCTGGGGGCCCGAAACATAGCTCCAAGGGCCCAACCCCTGGGGGCCCCAACACCAGCTCCAGGGGCCCAACCCCTGGGGGCCCCAACACCAGCTCCAGGGGCTCAACCCCTGGGGGCCCGAACCATAGCTCCAGGGGCCCAACCCCTGGGGGCCCGAACCTTAGCTACAGGGGCCCAACCCCTGGGGGCCCCAACACCAGCTCTAGGGGCCCAACCCCTGGGGGCCCCAACACCAGCTCCAGGGGCTCATCCCCTGGGGGCCCGAACCATAGCTCCAGGGGCCCAACCCCTCGGGGCCCCAACACCAGCTCCAGGGGCCCAACGCCTGGGGGCCCGAACTATAGCTCCAGGGGCCCAACCCCTGGGGGCCCCAACTCCAGCTCTAGGGGCCCAACCCCTGGGGGCCCCAACACCAGCTCCAGGGGCACAACCCTGGGGGCCCGAACCATAGCTCCAGGGGCCCAACCCCTGGGGGCCCCAACACCAGCTACAGGGGCCCAACCCCTGGGGGCCCCAACACCAGCTCCAGGGGCACAACCCCTGGGGGCCCGAACCATAGCTCCAGGGGCCCAACCCCTGGGGGCTCCAACACCAGCTCCAGGTGCCCAACCCCTGGTGACCCGAATGATAGCTCCAGGGGTCCAACCCCTGGGGGCCCCAACACCAGCTCCAGGGGCCCAACCCCTGGGGGCCTGAACCATAGCTCCAGGGGCCCAACCCCTGGCGGCCCGAACTATAGCTCCAGGGGACGAACCCCTGGGGGCCCCAACACCAGCTCCAGGGGCCCAACCCCTGGGGGCCCCAACACCAGCTCCAGGGGCCCAAACCCTGAGGGCCCAAACCATAGCTCCAGGGGCCCAAACCCTGGGGGCCCCAACACCAGCTCCAGGGGCCCAACCCCTGGGGGCCCGAACCATAGCTCCAGGGGCCCAACTCCTGGGGGCCCCAACACCAGCTCCAGGGGCCCAACCCCTGGGGGCCCGAACCATAGCTCCAGGGGCCCAACCCCTGGGGGCCCCAACACCAGCTCCAGGGGCCCAACCCCTAGGGGGCCCCAACACCAGCTCCAGGGGCCCAACCACTGGAGGCCCCAACACCAGCTCCAGGGGCCCAACCCCTGGGGGCCCGAACCATAGCTCCAGGGGCCCAACCCCTGGGGGACCCAACACCAGCTCCAGGGGCCCAACCTCTGGGGGCCCCAACGCCAGCTCCAAGGGCCCAACCTCTGGGAGTCCGAACCATAGCTCCAAGGGCCTAACCACTGGGGGCCCCAACACCAGCTCCACGGGCCCAAACCCTTGGTGCCCCAACACCAGCTGCAGGGGCCCAACCCCTGGGGGCCCGAACCATAGCTCCAGGGGCCCAACTCCTGGGGGCTCGAACCATAGCTCCAGGGGTCCAACCCCTGGGGGCCCCAACACCAGCTCCAGGGGCCCAACCCCTGGGGACCCCAACACGAGCTCCAGGAGCCCAACCCCTGGGGGCCCGAACCATAGCTCCAGGGGCCGAACCCCTGGGGGCCCCAACACCAGCTTCAGGGGCCCAATCCCAGGGGGCCCGAACCATAGCTCCAGGTTCCCAACCCCTGGAGGCCCCAATACCAGCTCCAGGGGCCCAACCCCTGGGTGCCCCAACACCACCTCCAGGGGCCCAACCCCTGTGGGCCCGAACCATAGCTCCAGGGGCCCAACCCCTGGGGGCCCCAACAGCAGCTCCAGGGGCCCAACCTTTGGGGGCCCGAACCATAGCTCCAAGGGCCCAACCCCTGGGTGCCCAAACACCAGCAGCAGGGGCCGAAACCCTGGATGCCCCAACATCAGCTCCAGGGGCCCAACCCCTGGGGGCCCGAACCATAGCTCCAGTGGCCCAACCCCTGGGGGCCCGAACCACAGCTCCAGGGGCCCAACCCCTGGGGGCCCCAACACCAGCTCCAAGGGCCAAACCCCTAGGGGCCCCAACCCCAGCTCCAGGAGCCCAACACATGGTGGACCGAACCATAGCTCCAGGGGCCCAACCCCTGGGCGCCCCAACACCAGCTCCAGGGTCCCAACCCCTGGGACCCCGAACCATAGCTCCAGGGGCCCAACCCCTGGGGGCCCCAACACCAGCTCCAGGGGCCCAAAGCCTAGGGGGCCCCAACACCAGTTCCACGGGCCCAACCACTGGGGGCCCCAACACCAGCTCCACTGGGGGCCCCAACACCAGCTCCAGGGGCCCAACCCCTGGGGGTCCGAACCATAGCTCGAGGGGCCCAACCCCTGGGTGCCCAAACACCAGCTCCAGGGGCCCAAACCCTGGATGCCCCAAAATCAGCTCCAGGGGCCCAAACCCTGAGGGCCCGAACCATACCTCCAGTGGCCCAACCCCTGGGGGCCCGAACCACAGCTCCAGGGGCCCAACCCCTGGGGGCCCCAACACCAGCTCCAGGGGCCCAACCCCTGGGGGCCCCAACCCCAGCTCCAGGAGCCCAACCCCTGGTGGACCGAACCATAGCTCCAGGGGCCCAACCCCTGGGCGCCCCAACACCAGCCCCAGGGGCCCAACCCCTGGGACCCCGAACCATAGCTCCAGGGGCCCAACCCCTGGGGGCCCCAACACCAGCTCCAGGGGCCCAAAGCCTAGGGGGCCCCAACACCAGTTCCAGGGGCCCAACCACTGGGGGCCCCAACACCAGCTCCAGGGGCTCAACCCCTGGGGGCCCGAACCATAGCTCCAGGGGCCCGACCCCTGGGGGCCCGAACCTTAACTACAGGGGCCCAACCACTGGGGGCCCCAACACCAGCTCTAGGGGCCCAACCCCTGGGGGCCCCAACACCAGCTCCAGGGTCCCAACCCCTGGGACCCCGAACCATAGCTCCAGGGGCCCAACCCCTGGGTGCCCAAACACCAGCTCCAGGGGCCCAAACCCTGGATGCCCCAAAATCAGCTCCAGGGGCCCAAACCCTGAGGGCCCGAACCATACCTCCAGTGGCCCAACCCCTGGGGGCCCGAACCACAGCTCCAGGGGCCCAACCCCTGGGGGCCCCAACACCAGCTCCAGGGGCCCAACCCCTGGGGGCCCCAACCCCAGCTCCAGGAGCCCAACCCCTGGTGGACCGAACCATAGCTCCAGGGGCCCAACCCCTGGGCGCCCCAACACCAGCCCCAGGGGCCCAACCCCTGGGACCCCGAACCATAGCTCCAGGGGCCCAACCCCTGGGGGCCCCAACACCAGCTCCAGGGGCCCAAAGCCTAGGGGGCCCCAACACCAGTTCCAGGGGCCCAACCACTGGGGGCCCCAACACCAGCTCCAGGGGCCCAACCCCTGGGGGCCCGAACCATAGCTCCAGGGGCCCGACCCCTGGGGGCCCGAACCTTAACTACAGGGGCCCAACCACTGGGGGCCCCAACACCAGCTCTAGGGGCCCAACCCCTGGGGGCCCCAACACCAGCTCCAGGGGCTCAACCCCTGGGGGCCCGAACCATAGCTCCAGGAGCCCAACACCTGGGGGCCCCAACACCAGCTCCAGGGGCCCAACCCCTGGGGGCCTGAACTATAGCTCCAGGGGCCCAACCCCTGGGGGCCCCAACACCAGCTCTAGGGGCCCAACACCTGGGGGCCCCAGCACCAGCTCCAGGGGCACAACCCCTGGGGGCCCGAACCATAGCTCCAGGGGCCCAACCCCTGGGGGCCCCAACACCAGCTCCAGGGGCCCAAAGCCTCGGGGGCCCCAACACCAGTTCCAGGGGCCCAACCACTGGGGGCCCCAACACCAGCTCCAGGGGCCCAACCCCTGGGGTCCCGAACCATAGCTCCAGGGGCCCAACCCCTTGGGGCCCCAACACAAGCTCCAGGGGCCCAACCCCTGGGGACCCGAACACCATCTCCAGGGGCCAAACCCCTGGGAGCCCGAAACATAGCGCCAAGGGCCCAACCCCTGGGGGCCCCAACACCAGCTCCAGGGGCCCAACCCCTGGGGGCCCCAACACCAGCTCCAGGGGCTCAACCCCTGGGGGCCCGAACCATAGCTCCAGGGGCCCAACCCCTGGGGGCCCGAACCTTAGCTCCAGGGGCCCAACCCCTGGGGGCCCCAACACCAGCTCTAGGGGCCCAACCCCTGGGGGCCCCAACACCAGCTCCAGGGGCTCATCCCCTGGGGGCCCGAACCATAGCTCCAGGGGCCCAACCCCTGGGGGCCCCAACACCAGCTCCAGGGGCCCAACGCCTGGGGGCCCGAACTATAGCTCCAGGGGCCCAACCCCTGGGGGCCCCAACTCCAGCTCTAGGGGCCCAACCCCTGGGGGCCCCAACACCAGCTCCAGGGGCACAACCCTGGGGCCCGAACCATAGCTCCAGGGGCCCAACCCCTGGGGCCCCACAACCAGCTACAGGGGCCCAACCCCTGGGGGCCCCAACACCAGCTCCAGGGGCACAACCCCTGGGGGCCCGAACCATAGCTCCAGGGGCCCAACCCCTGGGGGCTCCAACACCAGCTCCAGGTGCCCAACCCCTGGTGACCCGAATGATAGCTCCAGGGGTCCAACCCCTGGGGGCCTCAACACCAGCTCCAGGGGCCCAACCCCTGGGGGCCTGAACCATAGCTCCAGGGGCCCAACCCCTGGCGGCCCGAACTATAGCTCCAGGGGACGAACCCCTGGGGGCTCCAACACCAGCTCCAGGGGCCCAACCCCTGGGGTCCCAACACCAGCTCCAGGGGCCCAAACCCTGAGGGCCCAAACCATAGCTCCAGGGGCCCAAACCCTGGGGGCCCCAACACCAGCTCCAGGGGCCCAACCCCTGGGGGCCCGAACCATAGCTCCAGGGGCCCAACTCCTGGGGGCCCCAACACCAGCTCCAGGGGCCCAACCCCTGGGGGCCCGAACCATAGCTCCAGGGGCCCAACCCCTGGGGGCCCCAACACCAGCTCCAGGGGCCCAACCCCTAGGGGGCCCCAACACCAGCTCCAGGGGCCCAACCACTGGAGGCCCCAACACCAGCTCCAGGGGCCCAACCCCTGGGGGCCCGAACCATAGCTCCAGGGGCCCAATCCCTGGGGGACCCAACACCAGCTCCAGGGGCCCAACCTCTGGGGGCCCCAAGGCCAGCTCCAAGGGCCCAACCTCTGGGAGTCCGAACCATAGCTCCAAGGGCCTAACCACTGGGGGCCCCAACACCAGCTCCACGGGCCCAAACCCTTGGTGCCCCAACACCAGCTGCAGGGGCCCAACCCCTGGGGGCCCGAACCATAGCTCCAGGGGCCCAACTCCTGGGGGCTCGAACCATAGCTCCAGGGGTCCAACCCCTGGGGGCCCCAACACCAGCTCCAGGGGCCCAACCCCTGGGGGCCCGAACCATAGCTCCTGGGGCCCAAAACCTGGGGGACACAACACCAGCTCCAGGGGCCCAATCCCTGGGGGGCCCAACACCAGCTCCATGGGGCCAACCGCTGGGGGCCCGAACCATAGCTCCAAGGGCCCAACCCGTGGGGGCCCAAACACCAGCTCCAGGGGCCCAACCCCTGGGGCCCCAACATCAGGTCCAGGGGCCCAACACCTGGGGGCCCCAACACCAGCTCCAGGGGCCCAACCAATGGGGGCCCGAACCATAGCTCCAGTGGCCCAACCCCTAGGGGCCCCAACACCAGCTCCAGGTGCCCAAACCCTGGGGGCCCGAACCATAGCTCCAGGGGCCCAACCCCTGGGGGCCCCAACACCAGCTCCAGGGGCCCAACTCCTGGGGGCCCCAACACCAGCTCCAGGGGCCCAACCCCTGGGGACCCGAACACCATCTCCAGGGGCCAAACCCCTGGGAGCCCGAAACATAGCTCCAAGGGCCCAACCCCTGGGGGCCCCAACACCAGCTCCAGGGGCCCAACCCCTGGGGGCCCCAACACCAGCTCCAGGGGCTCAACCCCTGGGGGCCCGAACCATAGCTCCAGGGGCCCAACCCCTGGGGGCCCGAACCTTAACTACAGGGGCCCAACCCCTGGGGGCCCCAACACCAACTCTAGGGGCCCAACCCCTGGGGGCCCCAACACCAGCTCCAGGGGCTCATCCCCTGGGGGCCCGAACCATAGCTCCAGGGGCCCAACCCCTGGGGGCCCCAACACCAGCTCCAGGGGCCCAACGCCTGGGGGCCCGAACTATAGCTCCAGGGGCCCAACCCCTCGGGGCCCCAACTCCAGCTCTAGGGGCCCAAACCCTGGGGGCCACAACACCAGCTCCAGGGGCACAACCCCTGGTGCCCGAACCATAGCTCCAGGGGCCCAACCCCTGGGGGCCCCAACACCAGCTACAGGGGCCCAACCCCTGGGGGCCCCAACACCAGCTCCAGGGGCACAACCCCTGGGGGCCCGAACCATAGCTCCAGGGGCCCAACCCCTGGGGGCTCCAACACCAGCTCCAGGTGCCCATCCCCTGGTGACCCGAATGATAGCTCCAGGGGTCCAACCCCTGGGGGCCCCAACACCAGCTCCAGGGGCCCAACCCCTGGGGGCCTGAACCATAGCTCCAGGGGCCCAACCCCTGGGGGCCCGAACTATAGCTCCAGGGGACGAACCCCTGGGGGCCCCAACACCAGCTCCAGGGGCCCAACCCCTGGGGGCCCCAACACCAGCTCCAGGGGCCCAAACCCTGAGGGCCCAAACCATAGCTCCAGGGGCCCAAACTCTGGGGGCCCCAACACCAGCTCCAGGGGCCCAACCCCTGGGGGCCCGAACCATAGCTCCAGGGGCCCAACTCCTGGGGGCCCCAACACCAGCTCCAGGGGCCCAACCCCTGGGGGCCCGAACCATAGCTCCAGGGGCCCAACCCCTGGGGGCCCCAACACCAGCTCCAGGGGCCCAACCCCTAGGGGGCCCCAACACCAGCTCCAGGGGCCCAACCACTGGAGGCCCCAACACCAGCTCCAGGGGCCCAACCCCTGGGGGCCCGAACCATAGCTCCAGGGGCCCAATCCCTGGGGGACCCAACACCAGCTCCAGGGGCCCAACCTCTGGGGGCCCCAACGCCAGCTCCAAGGGCCCAACCTCTGGGAGTCCGAACCATAGCTCCAAGGGCCTAACCACTGGGGGCCCCAACACCAGCTCCACGGGCCCAAACCCTTGGTGCCCCAACACCAGCTGCAGGGGCCCAACCCCTGGGGGCCCGAACCATAGCTCCAGGGGCCCAACTCCTGGGGGCTCGAACCATAGCTCCAGGGGTCCAACCCCTGGGGGCCCCAACACCAGCTCCAGGGGCCCAACCCCTGGGGGCCCGAACCATAGCTCCTGGGGCCCAAAACCTGGGGGACACAACACAAGCTCCAGGGGCCCAATCCCTGGGGGGCCCAACACCAGCTCCAAGGGCCCAACCCCTGGGGGCCCAAACACCAGCTCCAGGGGCCCAACCCCTGGGGCCCCAACATCAGGTCCAGGGGCCCAACACCTGGGGGCCCCAACACCAGCTCCAGGGGCCCAACCCCTGGGGGCCCGAACCATAGCTCTAGGGGCCCAAACCCTGGGGGCTCCAACACCAGCTCCAGAGGCCCAACCACTGGGACCCGAATCATAGCTCAAGGGGCCCAACCCCTGGGACCCCAACACCAGCTCCAGGGGCTAAACCCCTGGGGGCCCCAAAACCAGCTGCAGGGGCCGAACCCCTGGGGGCCCGAACCATAGCTCCAGGGGCCCAACCACTGGGGGCCCGAACACCAGCTACAGGGGCCCAACCCCTCGGGGCCCCAACACCAGCTCCAGGGGCCCAATCCATGCTGGCCCGAACCATAGCTCCAGGGGCCCAACCCCTGGGGGCCCGAACCTTAGCTCCAGGGGCCCAACCCCTGGGGGCCCCAACACCAGCTCCAGGGGCCCAACCCCTGGGGGCCCCAACGCCAGTTCCAGGGGCCCAACCCCTGGGGGCCCGAACCATAGCTCCAGGGGCCCAACCCCTGGGGGCTCCAAAATCAGCTCCAGGGGCCCAAACCCTGTGGGCCCGAACCATAGCTCCAGGGGCCGAACCCCTGGGGGCCCCAACACCAGCTCAAGGGGCCCAACCCCTTGGGGCCCGAACCATAGCTATAGGGGCCCAACCCCTGGGGGCCCCAACACCAGCTCCAGGTGCCCAACCCCTGGGGTCCCGACACCAGCTCCAGGGGCCAAACCCCTAGGGGCCCGAACCATAGCTCCAGGGGCGCAACCACTGGGGGCCCCAACACCAGCTCCAGGGGCCCAACCCCTGGGGGCCCCAACACCAGCTCCAGGGTCCCAACCAATGGGGGCCCGAACCATAGCTCCAGTGGCCCAACCCCTAGGGGCCCCAACACCAGCTCCAGGGGCCCAAACCCTGGGGGCCCGAACCATAGCTCCAGGGGCCCAACCCCTGGGGGCCCCAACACCAGCTCCAGGGGCCCAACTCCTGGGGGCCCCAACACCAGCTCCAGGGGCCAAACCCCTGAGGGCCCGAACCATAGCTAAAGGGGCCCAACCCCTGAGGGCCCGAACCATAGCTCCAGAGGCCGAACCCCTGGGATCCCCAACACCAGCTCCAGGGTCCCAACCCATGGGGACTCCAACACCAGCTCCAGGGGCCCAACCCCTGGGGGCCCGTACCATAGCTCTAGGGGCCCAACCCCTGGGGGCCCAAACACCAGCTCCAGAGGCCCAACCCCTGGGGGCCCGAACCATAGCTCCAGGGGCCCAACCCCTTTGGGGCCCCAACACCAGCTCCAGGGGCCCAACCCCTGGGGGCTCGAACCATAGCTCCAGGGGCCCAACCCCTGGGGGATCGAACCATAGCTCTAGGGGCCCAACCCCTGGGATCCAAAACACCAGTTCCAGGGGCCAACCCCTGGGGGCCCGAACCATAGCTCCAGGGGCCCAATCCCTGGGGGCCACAACACCAGCTCCAGGGGCCCAACCCCTGGGAGCCCCAACACCAGCTGCAGGGGCCCAAAACCTGGGGGCCCTAACACCAGCTCCAGGGGCCCAACCCCTGGGGGCCCGAACCATAGCTCCAGAGTCCCAACCCATGGGGGCCCCAACACCAGCTCCAGGGGCCCAACCCCTGGGGGCCCCAACACCAGCTCCAGGGGCCCAACCCCTGGGGGCCCGAACCATAGATCCAGGGGCCCAACCCCTGGGGGTCCCAACACCAGCTCCAGGGGCCCAACCCCTGGGGGCCCGAACCATAGCTCCAGGGGCCGAACCCCTGGGGGCCCCAACACCAGCTCCAGGGGCCCAACCCCTGGGGACTCCAACACCAGCTCCAGGGGCCCAACGCCTGGGGGCCCCAACACCAGCTCCAGGGGCCCAACCAATGGGGGCCCGAACCATAGCTTCAGGGGCCTAACCCCTAGGGGCCCCAACGCCAGCTCCAGGGGCCCAACCCCTGGGGACCCCAACACGAGCTCCAGGAGCCCAACCCCTGGGGGCCCGAACCATAGCTCCAGGGGCCGAACCCCTGGGGGCCCCAACACCAGCTTCAGGGGCCCAATCCCAGGGGGCCCGAACCATAGCTCCAGGTTCCCAACCCCTGGGGCCCCAACACCAGCTCCAGGGGCCCAACCCCTGGGGGCCCGAACCATAGCTCCAGTGGCCCAACCCCTGGGGCCCGAACCACAGCTCCAGGGGCCCAACCCCTGGGGGCCCCAACACCAGCTCCAAGGGCCCAACCCCTAGGGGCCCCAACCCCAGCTCCAGGAGCCCAACCCCTGGTGGACCGAACCATAGCTCCAGGGGCCCAACCCCTGGGCGCCCCAACACCAGCTCCAGGGGCCCAACCCCTGGGACCCCGAACCATAGCTCCAGGGGCCCAACCCCTGGGGGCCCCAACACCAGCTCCAGGGGCCCAAAGCCTAGGGGGCCCCAACACCAGTTCCACGGGCCCAACCACTGGGGGCCCCAACACCAGCTCCAGGGGCCCAACCCCTGGGGGTCCGAACCATAGCTCCAGGGGCCCAACCCCTGGGTGCCCAAACACCAGCTCCAGGGGCCCAAACCCTGGATGCCCCAAAATCAGCTCCAGGGGCCCAAACCCTGGGGGCCCGAACCATACCTCCAGTGGCCCAACCCCTGGGGGCCCGAACCACAGCTCCAGGGGCCCAACCCCTGGGGGCCCCAACACCAGCTCCAGGGGCCCAACCCCTGGGGGCCCGAACCCCAGCTCCAGGAGCCCAACTCCTGGTGGACCGAACCATAGCTCCAGGGGCCCAACCCCTGGGCGCCCCAACACCAGCTCCAGGGGCCCAACCCCTGGGACCCCGAACCATAGCTCCAGGGGCCCAAAGCCTAGGGGGCCCCAACACCAGTTCCAGGGCCCAACCACTGGGGGCCCCAACACCAGCTCCAGGGGCTCAACCCCTGGGGGCCCGAACCATAGCTCCAGGGGCCCAACCCCTGGGGGCCCGAACCTTAACTACAGGGGCCCAACCCCTGGGGGCCCCAACACCA